>NC_068421.1:50425963-50598463 GCF_023373465.1 Oncorhynchus keta | reverse complement strand
ACCAAAGAGCTGTCAAAGGACACCAGGAACAAAATTGTAGACCTGCACCAGGCTGGGAAGACTGAATCTGCAATAGGTAAGCAGCTTGGTTTGAAGAAATCAACTGTGGGAGCAATTATTAGGAAATGGAAGACGTTGAAGTGTACCTATGATGAAAATTACAGGCCTCATCTTTTTAAGTGGGAGAACTTACACAATTGGTGGCTGACTAAATACTTTTTTGCCCCACTGTACATGGGCTCCGATACAGGAACGATACTTTTAACTGGAAACCATTTGGTGCAATTTGATTAGTGGAACAAATCGGTGCGGTTTGATTCATTTCAATACAGTAACAATTGTTTTCTATTTTAAAATGTATATCTGATAGTGCTGGAGATCAGGGGGTCAGAGAGAGAGAGAGGTGCGTGAATGATGTAGTGTTTGAGCTGAGCCATAGGGCAGACTGAGCATTTACCACTATAAGATTAGGGGGGGGGGGGGTACTTTGTTTTTGTCCCCCCACTTTTTATTTAATAAAAACTTTCATTACCCACTGATTAACTTGTCAGTTAATGGCCCAACACTCTTAACCGCTGACAAAACTCTGGAATGAGTAGGTGTGTCCAAACTTTTGACTGGTACTGTATATATTCACATGATTTGAGGTATGTTAGAGACATTTCTGTACAATGCTGGCCACTAATAGTCAATGTACTGTACTGTAGCACATGTGATGACAATGAGATCACTGAGAGTCAGATACCTGATGCTCTACTTCTCCTTGTGAAGAGCTTCTATGAAGGCTTCAAGTTTCTCCTGAATCTCACGGACTTTCTCTGCAGAGGAGGCAAGACCAAAGGGAGTGGGTTAGTTGAGAATTTAAAACAAACAGCGGATATGGAGCAGGGTTGGGTCAATTCCAAATTGAAGACAGTCAATTCAAGAAGTAAACGAAAAATTCGGACTTTGTGGATTTTTTACATTTTCAATGAACTCTCAACAAATTGACAAGGAGAACGAACGTATGTTTAAAAAGTTCATATTTTAGAATTTTTCAATTTAAATAACTTCCTGAATTGACGGACTTCGAAGTGACCCCAACCCTGATATGGAGCATCCAAGATGCCTATGTTCTGATTCTGCTAAAAGAGGCCTATTCTATTATTGTGTTAGTATTTGCGAGACAACCCAAGGAGTTTGAGATGTTCCTCAGAACGGTGGCGTCCAACTACCAGTGACACAAGTTACAGCTCAAATATAAAAACACAACATGAAACCATTTCAAATGTTACTGAGTTACAGTTTGCATAAGGAAACCAGTCAATTGAAATCCATTCATTTGGCACTAATCTCTGGATTTTACAACTGGGAATACAGGTATGAATCTGTTGGTCACAGATCCTTGCTACATTGGGCCCTGCATTATCATGCTGAAACATGAGGTGAGGGCGGTGGATGAACAGCATGACAATGGGCCTCAGGATCTCGTAACGGTATCTCTGTGCATTCAAATTGCCATTGTTAAAATGCAATTGCGTTCGTTGCCCGTAGCTTATGCCTGCCCATACATTAACCTCACCACAGGGCACTCTGTTCACAGCGCTGACATCAGCAAACTGCACGCCCACACGACGCCATACACTCCATCTGCCCGGTACGGTTGAAACCGGGATTAATCCGTGAAGAGCACACTTCTCCAGCGTGACTGTGGCCATGGAATGTGAGTCCACAAAACTGCACATTTTAGGGAGGCCTTCTATTGTTCCCAGCACAAGGTGCACCTGTGTAATAATCATACGGTTTAATCAGCCTCTTGGTATGCCACACCTGTCAGGTGGATGGATTATCTTTGCAAAGGAGAAAAGCTCACCAACAGGAATGTGCACAAAATTGGAGAGAAATAAGCTTTTTATGCATATGAAAAATTTCAGATTTTTTAATTTAGCTCATGAAACATGGGACCAACACCTTACATGTTGTGTTTATATTTTTGTCCAGTGTTCATAATAGCCCATGGCATACCTTCACAGTGTGTGAATTGTGAATTGTGAAACCAACGCCCTGAAATGTTGCAGAATAACAGACTTGTCACAGGCCATTGTGCCTCCACTGTCACCTCTTATTTCAGCCCAACAGCAGATGGTTCCCCACTGACAGCCCTCAAACCTAAAAGAAAGAAGAAAAAAACTGACCACTTCAGTGAAATATTCTGATGAAGAGGAGAGTTGTGGGCCATTTCAAGTAAGCTCACCGCCACATCAAAGACCCCCCCCCCTCCCCTCCGAACCGATGACATGTTATGTCCCCCCAGGCACACGTCTCGCTAATGGACGGGAGATACCATGACAACATTCCACATGAAAGGGAAAATATACTAGAGAAACGTTGAGTCACCACCTCCCGCCGTTGGGGTCGTTTCGAGGAGAAATCCGTCCATATGACAACATGTACTGTCACACGAGGGACTGCAGTAACAGAGACTCTTTAAATCACTGATTTAACAATGGCAAGAGTAAAGGGCCAGAGAGAGAGAAAAAGAGGCCTATAGGGGAGTAGCAGTGCCAGCTGCACCCATCCTTGGCCCCATCTCTCCTTCGCGCTCTATTCCAGTAGACTAATCCGACTGGAGCTGCCCCAAGCACAAACTCAAACAAAACTCTGAGGCACAAACTGCAACTCAGCTACTTCCAATCAGCCTCACGAGATGCAAATCAGAAGAGTATCTTCAAATACGTTTGACTCAACAAGGTCGGAAAGCTTCAAAACCATAAGTCGCCTTGATTTCCACGGGCACAATAAATCATAGCGGTTTAGACATGGGAACAACGATGTCTTAAGTGTCCATTTCAGGTCAACACAAAAGGTGGGAGCTGCATGCGTGCTTTAGAGGGTAACCTCATCCTAGAGCGAGGGGCTCGTGCGAGACCCTTTGAAGGGGAACGGGTGCAGAGGTATCCCTTTCTGACGGATGAAAGGCACACGGCAGCCTTTGAGGACACGCGCACGCTCGCGCACACACCTCGGAGCCCTGAAATATAACACTAAAAGTGCTGAGAAAACACTGACCTCACACAAACACAGTGGAAAAACAGCACAAGCAGTGTCAGAAAAGCACCTATCCCCCTCCTCTCTCTCTCTCTCTCTCTCTCCCTCCCTCCCTCCACACACACACACACACACACACACTCCTGGCAGGTGGCAAAAAGAAATTCCCCAGCCTTTGATACTCAGTAAACACGTCAGGGCACAATAGGGAGGCGGTAAGGGGAGATTACAACACCTAATGGAGGCATTAGGGCTGGGAGAGAGGGCACGCTGACACGGCTCCACGACCATGGCAGGTGTGGAGAGGCTGTGAAACCTTACCCGGCTGGAGCCCCACTCTCGAACCATACCGCTCAAAAAGAAAAGTTATGGAGCACACATACCGGGAGGAGGAGTGTGGGCCAGGATCCAGGATCATTTCAATCGGATGAGGAGTACTAGCAACATCTGTCTGACCCAGACCCGCGGGAGAAGAGGGGGGAAAACAGGAGTAGAGGGTACATCTCTGTCACATCAAAACAAGGGAAAACCCCTGGCTCACCTTCAGAGCGTCACTGCTGAGCGGAGTCTAGATGTGACGGTGACACGGGAGCTATTGTGTCGAGTTAATTGCTCGATGTGGACCACTGATTGCAACAGGTCAACCACAGGGGGTAACCTTACCTGAAGTCCATTTTACAGTGTTATAGCAGTTCTCTTACCTTATAGCTGTAGGAGGTCTCAATATATATATATATATTTTTTTTACCAGAATTTGATAGGTAAAACGGTCCGCAATTCACTTTAATGTATAATGGTGTTATAATGAAGGCCCTGCCATCTTGCGGGGGAAAAGCGAGGGCACGCATGGCTCTGAATGGCAGCTTTATTTTGGGCAGCAACAGTGAGAAACAGATATTTCTCTTCCCCATCTGTTTGTCCGACAAGATGACAAGGGAAAGAAAAAGGCCACAACAAGGCGGCTTTCCTTTTGAGGCGTACAGAAATGCAACACACGAAGTGGACAGAGTCGCCGTTCCTTGCCTGTTGCCTCAGAGGAATAAAAAATAAAAAAATCTATAAAGGCGCATGTTTACCTAAGAGATGAGCCCCGAGACACTGCTATTCAGCCGCCCTCCCCTTTATCTCGCCATGAATATTCCAATAATCCTTTGGCCTCTATCCCAGAGGCCCCTTTTCAGGTGGCTGGCTGAGGGGGGAGACTCCGGGCCTTTCCCAATCCCCTCTTTCAGGTCCCTCTCTCGGCTGATCTCCACATGAAATTATCTCTCTTTCACTCCCACTCTGCTGAGCTGTAAAGGCTGTAAGCCTTCGGTGGCCGGAGCAGGAGAAGGGACTGAGGGGAAAATCCTTTAATTGACCTGTAATTAGACTGTGAAACAGTGTGGTCCGGGCTGAACAACTGCTCCATACAGATGGAGAGAAGAGAGACCGTAATCTCTTTAATATGGGGGATGCCCCTCTCTAGAGTTTGACGTGAAAGGAGAAAGGCAGACGTTAGAGAAGGGAGACTGTATTATAGAGAAAGTGTCAACGCAAGGCTTTCTGTGGGTAACGTTCGGTGCCAAGACCAGCCCCTGTTGTTTTTGCATGGTGCTCCAGTCCAGCAATCAGCCAACTCAAGACAGGACAGAGTTCACTGCCTGGTCAGAAGGCTCCCGTCCCAAACTGTCATCATTCAAAAAAATGAAATGAGTTAACTTCTCTTGTCACAAGCAAGGTTACAGTCGGGGGGGGTGATCCGACTCTTTGAACGTCTGCATGCGCGATCCTGTCCTGACTGAAAGCCGATCTCTTAATGCAACAAGCAGAAGAGTGGGCCGTCGCCATGTCACTTGACTCGTCTCTAAATCTGTATTGTAACACGCTATAAAAACGTACGGGCTGCAGGAGGCGGACGCAGAAAGCGGAATGTCGTCGGCAAAACGCGCCCCCCGTCAGTGGCAAAGCCATGAATCAGGGCTGGCTCTGGAGGGCTCATCTAGGAACCAGATGCTTGAGGAGAGCAGAACCAAGGAGTCGAGAGCCCGGAGCCTGAACAGGTTCAACCCGGGGTCACCAGAGGGGCCAGACTAAACAAAGTAGCAGAGCGGGGAAAACCAACGCCAGGTGAAGACGTGCTGTGTAGTTTCTTGTACAGTTTTATTGACAGACATCGACACAGCTTTTATAAAAGGGCGAGATGTCAACAACTTTGTGCATGCAGGGGATTGTAAAATTGGTTGACGACCAAAATCTGGAGATTTCATTTGCTAAGTGGATTTATCTTAGCTCACGGCACACTACTGGATTCAACAGGTTTAATGTTGGAAAACAGCAGTGTGATCAAACACAGAGGACGATGAATTTGAGAGGGTTTTGAGAAAAAGGAATCCATACAAAAAGGAATCCATATTTCTTCATTCTTCCAACAAAATCATAACATCACTGATCTTACTTTACCTGGACACGATTGAGACTGTATTTCACATATCAGCGCAGAGTAATGACAAGTCTTTTATACTGTAAAAACTGTGCAAGACACTCAAGCTGGAAATTCAGAAAATATCTATGTAATTTGTGAGTTGTTTTGGGGGGGTTGTAAATCATGATAAAATCACAGAGAGCCAGAGTTCCCAGGCTTCTAAAGCCAACCTTTTGCACTCAGATGGTCTGTACTGCAGCTAAGTAGCCTGGACAATCAATCTTAGTGGGTAATGTCAGCCTGATAATCTCGGGGTGACAGAGTGTTTATGTTAAATCACTGCCATAATCCCTCAGAGCCACAGGTGTGGACTGCCCGCCGCCGAGCGCCCGGGCGTGTGTGAACGCGCACATAAGCAGGCAGACAGACACATTGAACAGAATCAACTGTAATGTGTACAATACCAAGGCATAGTCTGACTGTGGCACACAGCACATCCATAATCAGGATAGACACCTTGGAAAGAGCCCCCCCATCAGTCTCTCCGTCTCCACGACTTCTATCACACGCAGACGAATCTGGGGGGTCCGACTCATGTCAGTCAGTCCCGCGAAGGTAAGTACCATGAAGGAACAGCGCTGATCCCAAACGAACCACAGAGACGGCCGACGACACCCATCAGAACACACACACACCACTCCAACTCCCTCCACTAAATACGGCTTTCCAGCTGGTCCTGAGAGCACACACCTGTCCCGGTGACACGTAGTACAGCAGGCACTGCAAACAAACATTGAATTCCTTAACGCCACCGCAAGAGTGAAATGTGTCATTGCAAGCACAATCAAAACACCATCTCTGACAACGTACATCAAGTTTCTTTTATCTATAACCAGGATATCATCCAACCATTTCACGCAGAATAATTACCTGATGCGTGGGGAGGGGGAGGGGGGTCAGAACCGGCCTGATGGAAACAGGAAGTATTCATAAAAGTCGACAGACAGTTTGTTCCTTCAAGCATGGTGGGATCTTTTTGTTTGTAAAAATGAATTAAGCAAGAAATGGCCGAGGAAACCATAAATTCGAAGTAAACTTGGAACTCCCACTACGACTCGGGAAAGCTTGCAATTTATTAGGCTACAGAAGACATGGTGATGAGCTTGAAGCTCCTTTCCAATAAACATTGAGGGTCTTATTCTGGTGACATGTGCAATGCTTGGCTGCCATTTGACAAAAACAAAAAAAATCTCACTAACCATTAATAATGTCATCATGTTGGCTAGCCTAACTGCACCGTATCTGCGAGCTGTTGGCTAAAGCACATGTACCAAGACCAAAATGGGCACATTATCCATATAACGCAACAGTTTGTGTGAGTTGAAAATACGTCTGTATATTTCACCTGTATTTTTTATGTGGTACATTTAAATGGCAAAAGTGGTTTTTATGTGCACTATGTCATTACGCAAAGCCTTTGATGTGCAAAAAGCCCGTTTGATGGGAACATCTCTGGCGGGAAAACGGGCATATTGTTTTGATACAGATTTTAGAATTCGTATTGAAAATCTGTCGCCAATAGGATGGAAATCTAGCTATTGTCAGTGGGTGACCGGAAAAAGTCTGATAAAATATCACAAAAACGAGAAGACTTGGCAACTTAAAGCATTCAGCAGTAAACGTAATCCAAATCTAACCCCTGGTAGCCCATGTGCAGGGAAGACATTGAGAAAATCCCCCATTTCATTTGTTCAAAAAAAACTAAAAACTTGAAAAAAAAAAAAAAATTAAAACAGACTGCTCTATTTTTACCATGCGAGGGAGGAAGTGTGTGGTTTTCCTATTACCGCATCCTCTTATTTGAGCCGTGGACAGCTAACAGGGGCCTAAGTGTGTGAACAGTAACGGTGCTGTCAGACAATGCTTCCCAAATGGCATTCTAATTCTCCATATAGAGCACAACTTTTGACCGGAGGTGTATGGGGCCATGGTCAAAAGTGGTGCACTACATAGGACATTTGGGAGACAGACTGTGTCTTGAGTGACAGGAGGATCTGCAGGAATGGGGCCCTTGGGGCCCTGCTGGGAGGGAAAGAGACGGTCGGAATCCTCATCTGTCCCACATCACGACTTCCTCCACTTCCTCTTTTCCCACCGATCACTCTGTCAGGAGCACCAGGGACGTGTCTCTACACTCCTCAGAGGCTTCCATTCCTTGTAACCTTTTCTTGATGATCACCGATAGGTGACAGGTTGCATAAACATGTCCCCCAACGGCCTGAAACAGCTTCCATTGCCTTCTACTTCTTTCACACACATTAGTGCTTTCACGTGTTGCTTTTAGTAGACTTGGAGGAGGCAAGGAGATGAGGGTAGATGAGTATTGAGACAAGGCCTGGGAAAGGCAGGTCCAACAGCCTACCCAGTCTCTTTCTGGCTGAGTCTCTGACAGGGTGGACAGTCTCCAAAAATGTCCCCTGCCCCTTTATCCTCCACACTCAGGCAGAGCAAGGAGAGATTTACAACCACCCGGGGACTGCTGCTGCGGGGCCTGTGAAACAGATGCAGGGAAATAGGGGGATGGGGTAAGGGCGCGGGGTCACCAAAACACCAGGGACGTGTCGGAGGGAGCGTGGACAGCCCGCCCTGGCTCCCAGTCTCAGCGAGGAAGGAGGGGACAGGGGGAGGAAAAGGAGAGAGGGATGAGGGAGGAGGTTAGGAGGTCGTGAGTGGGACTGGGAGCGGCTGGCTGGCCGGGTGTAGGGAGGGCCTCTGATCCAGCTGTTGGGAAGACGGAAGTTGTTTCCTCCACTGGCTGTCAGGGAGGGGTATAAACAGTCCTCTGTCAGAGAGGAGGGGATGGGGGGCAGACCCACATGTGCTTTTAACATCAGACATGCTCCCTGTTCCTTCTATGTAAAAAAAAAAATATATATATATATATAAAAAAATGTGTACACATGCGTTGCGTGTGAGCTTGTGCGTGCCGTGTGCGTGCAAGAGCCCATCCATTGTCGGGAGTTTGGTGTGTGTGAGAGAGCTAAGACAGGAAGAGAGCTGGCTGCAGATGAAAGGAAAGACAGAGCAGTATGTTTTAAAGCGGCGTTATGACAACTCTAAATGTAGTGTTTGTCTACTCCCAGCCCCGGAGAAAATGGACAAGTTGGCCCAGAGTCAATCTTTGATGTTTCCTCTTTACGAGAAAACTTCTAAACTAGCACTACAATTAATGCCAGAGTCTGAATCCCAGACGGCACCCTATCCCCTATGTAGTGCGCTACCTTCGACCAGGGCCCATAGGCCTTCCCATTTGGGGCACAGTCAGAGGATATACACTCAGGAAAAAATTTAAAAAATACTCAGCTTTGAAAATACAGCCTCTAACTTCCATTTATGATAAAAAGCATTTCTTTCACCATCTATTTGTCTATGTGAAGACATGAGGGGAAAGCCGACAAAATGTTTTTTTTAACCACCAAATTGATGTAGAGATCTAGAGGAGAGTAAAAGCTTAACCTAAAGGGGCAGCCAATTCATTTGCCAACGCATTCAAACGCAACGGGGCCCTTGAGAGAGCAAGAGCAGCATCAAATGGCCCCTGAGTGATTAAAGGGACAATTCGAGATCTGAAAAATAAGACAGTGGTCATCCCCCCACTTGTTCTGGTAAAACGGCTGAGGGACTGTGGATTGGCAAAAAGAGCTCCAGATCAAACGACTAGCCCCAAGCATCCTCCCATGTAAAACGCAACAGTGTAATGAAATGTTGCTCCTCAGGAATCCAGAACCCCAGTACAGGCAACAGTACATAAAACTCATGGACATGCTACGTCGCTCCATACACACGCAACAGACAAGTGCCATCTTGTCCTACGGCAGATGCTTAGGCTTCCTCTAAGAGGAGAGAGCAAACAGATAGTGTGTGTGTGTGTGTGTGTGTGTGTGTGTGTGTGTGTTTGCGGGGGGCAGGGGCAGGGCATTTCTGCTGTGACCTGCCGCCCAGAGCAAACACAGTAAAACCTTGCGCGCACACACACACACCTAATACTCCTATAGGTCTTCCACTACTGCAGGAAGAAACAGAGGAGCACTTCTCACTGAGCCTCACTAATCACTCCAGAGGAAGAGCAGCTCAAAGGAGAGGAGGGAAGGGAGGGGGGAGATATAAAAGGGATAGAGGGAGAAGATGTGAGATGGAGGAGTGTGTCTGAGGGCATTCCACAGAGCAGGTCCAGACAACCTAGAGTGCTATTGTACACACACACACACACAATACCAGTACTAAGCTCGCGGGGAGAGCTATAAAAGACCAAGGGGTGAAGGTGAAGAGAATTGCGTATGGTGTGTGTGTGTGTGTGTGTGTGGTGTGTGTGTGTGTGCACGCACGCTGGCATGTGTCTGTGTACAGGAGCACTCCGCCTGCCTGTGTGCTGTGAGACACGCGCTCTCCATCAATGTGACAAGTTGCATAAACACCCGCAACTTCCCTTTCAGGGCCACAACTTCATGGCATCTGAAAAGCACAGGCTTATGCTTTCAGAGAGGAGGGAGACCAGAGCGGGCGGCGTTCACACAGCACATGTTCTCCCATCATGAGGAGTCAAAGGGGTGTCAGTCTGTCACAAGGCAAAAACGATAAAGGCGCGAGAGAGAGATGGGGAAGAGGGAAAGAGATAGCGAGAAGGAGAAGAAAAAAAGAGAGATGGAAAACAGAGCAAGGGTTAAAAGAGGCACGTAGACAGAGGGAGAGTGTGTATTCTTGGGTTGTTGTAATTGAGTTGTGTATTATTGGAATTAAGGCAGCAGCCCACATCCAGTCAGTCGTCTCCTGACGGGCCTGCAGTTCCATATTAGCACTGGGCTCCTTTCCAGGGAGAGAGAAGAAGAGGAGGCATCCTGCCATGCAGCTGCTCTGGCCTGTGGTGCGCTCCTCTTCTCTCCCCCTCACCCACACAAACGCCCCCCCGTACATATACACACACACACACGTCGCTTCACCTCCACACACCCTGCACCACTGTTAGTACTCCTACGATCCGCCTCCTCCACACACACACTTCCCCCCGTGTGAAACCTGAGTGGCACTGGGCTCTACCTGTCTGCTGCGAGTAGGGGCAAATCGCTCTTAACACCAGACTGCCCCAGGGAGCACATTTCTGCCTTTGTTAAGAGAAGTGTGCTCCCCCCCGACCCCCCCTCAAAGCATGCTGCCAGGTGAGGCTCAGGCCGCTTTGAGCAAGAGCATTGAAATAAAGTTTCCCTGCTCTCCATTAGATGACCCCTGGCCTGGCCTAATATCTTCATGAGGAGACATCCTCTCCAGCCTTCAGATGACGAGTGTGTAACAACACAGTGTTCAGTTTCTCTCACACACACACACACACAGCTAAACTGGTGGGATCTCCTCCTGTCGAGTCTTGCAGGGGGAGGGGCCAGACAGCACACAGGTGTGCGAGAGGAGAGGCCCACGTCGGAGTTCAGCCAAACATCACAAGACGGCCACTTGTATCATGTCTAATATCACCATTAAATACATTAGCTTGATATTTTCTATTTACCAGGAAAAATGTATTGGATCTCGTTATATCATACGTGGTTAAAGACAACCCTCAGGTGACTGTTGGATGATCGAGAACCTCAAATTCATTTTGCCCGGGGCCTGCATTTGGCTTCGCGGGCCTGTAGTTTGGAACTAGATGGAGGGTAGAGTGGTATCCAGATGTTCACACCTTCATACCGTTCCTGTACCATATACGGTATACGGTATTACCGGCAGTGCACACAAGCGGCGCCATTTCTTTCCAAATGTAAAAATAAATAAATCATAATACACATTTTTAAGAAGCTGTAACCAAGAAACTTGATCTTGCAATCTAGCCACTAAGCTAGCAAGTTAGCGAGCCAACTGAATAGCTGGAGCCCTGAGCTGGTGATAATTTATTTGGCACATCTCAGATAGGGCTCCCGAGTGGCGCAGCGGTCTAAGGCACTGCATCTCAGTGCTAGAGGCGTCACTACAGACACCCTGGTTCGAAACCAGGCTGCATTGCAACTGGCCGTGAGTGGGATTCCCAATGGGCTGCGCATAATTTGGCTCAGTGTCGTCCGGGTTTGGCCGTCATGGTAAGTAAGTATTTGTTCTTAACTGACTTGCCTAGTTAAATAAAGGTTAAATAAAAAAGATGCTTTAGGGTGCCTCAAAATATATACGTTTTTAAAAAGGTATTGAAAAATCATACCGTCGCTATTTAAAAATACCCCAGTAGACACAGTATACCGCCCAAGCCTAATTGAGGGGAGAAATGGCAAAAAAAAAAATAGCCTAACTTTATAGAGAACTCCAAACTTCCAAGTTGGACTTGGGCACTTAGTCTTGTGCCTGTGCGCTGAGCCCTATCTCAGAGCCCAGTAGAGTCTATCTGGTCATTTAGAGTGATGGGCTCCACTGCCCTTCGGAGACCTCCAGGGCAACGTCCCAAACGGCACCCGATTCCCTATATGGTGCACTACTTTTGACCAGGGCCCACAGGAAATAGAGTGCCAGTTGGGACACAGCCCCCTCTGGCACACATCTAGGTCTACATTACAGACAGACAACCAACTCCGCACTGTCAGACGGCTAACCAGCACGATCCTCAACTCGTTCTACATCTAGACTGACAACCTTACATGAATGGATTGAACCCATTTGACCTAACGTAGCTCGGGTCTTAAAAAAAGAAAACGTAAGGTTGGAGCGCAGAAGCGTCGGGAAAGTTCCAATGAACGTTTGAGTTCAGGAGCACCATGGCTCAACGGGTAGTGTGGTCGATACTCGCTTGATAGTGTATCTTACATCCCTTCAGAACCCCTATCCTCCTCCTGCACAGCTTTTAAATAAAGTGAAAGTACTCAGCCTCGACTTCTGAAGCGTCACTCCTCCTCGGTTCCTCCGAGTGACAAGAGGACGTCGGAGGAGGACAAGCCCAGGCAGGGATACTCTCTGAGGGTTGTCTGGCTTGCAGGTAACCTCCCTTCCGTCTCCGCCAACATGGTGTGTGACCATTGTGTTCCCAGCCCCACCACCCTCCCTCCTCAAACACTCTGGGAAGGGGTCGGACGTCTGCATCCCAAATGGCAGCCTATTCCCTACGTAGGTCTAGGAACTCCTCTGTGAGAGAAGCAGGGGACGAAGAGAGGAGCGTCTTCTCGTTTATTCTATTCCTCTGTTTCCCTTCTGGTGGTTTGGTGAGAGAACATGACCCCCATAGGAGGAAGTGAAGGCAGCCCCTTTTAAACTCAACCTTACAACTGATATGTGTGTGCGTGTGTGTGTGTGTGCGCGTGTGCGTACGTGCGTGCGTGTACGTGCGTCCGTGAGTAAGGGTGTCAGAGAGAGAGTGTACATGTGTCAGTGCTTCCCCAAAGATTGTTTTCAGCAGCAGTGGCAAACGTAGTGGGTGGGTGGGGGGGTTTGTGGTCACTTCTGCTGACTTCTACTTTGTATAATTTGTCACTTATCTTAAAGGGATAGTGCTGGATTCATTATTTATTTTTTTAACAGTCAAATGAATTACCAGATACCATTTGAATGTCTTTTATGCAGTTTGAAGGGAGTTGAAGGCAGTTTCATGAGCTATTGCTAGCTATGGGCAATGAAAGGAACTCTATGGAAACCGCTAGCGTTCTAGTTGTTCACATAGACTTCCAGTTATTGTGTTAATGCTAGTTTGCAGCTAGATATCCCTCTAAAAATTAGAAATATTATAAAAAATAAAATAAAATAAAAAACATTTTGTAGTAGCGACAACGATTTAACAGCCACAGGGCTATCGGTGAAACACGGTGTGTTTGTCAGAGTGTGTTGTGTGTGTGTGTTGAAGAAGGGTCAAACAGTCGACAGAGAGGCGTGTGTGTGTTCAAGGCAACACCTGAATGCCAGTCTAGCCGGCAAACACAGATAGGAGCCAGACACAGCAACAACCATATCATAGCTGCAAGTGGAAAGCGCCGTCAAATGCACACACCTTTAACAAACTAAACTGAGGAAGAACTAACAATAGACTAGCGCGTGTGTTTGTGTGTGTACCCTCATTTTTTCAACTGTGTGTGTATGTGTGTGTCATGGTAAATGGTGTGTGTATGTGTGAGCACACGTGTGTGTTGGAAACAGAGAGGACAAGGCATTGGCAGGCTGGCAGCACGCCTCTCTCATGCTGCTCCACTAATGCACTTAGCAGGGCTTCACTAAATAAGCAGGCTACTGTAGTGTGGACACCTCAGTCTGTCACTGCACAATAGCCTGTTATTATGGGCCGCTCTCTCTGCCTACCAACAAAGAATTACCAACACGGAGCCAGTTAGCAACGATCCAAACACACACACACACATATATAGGCTACTGTAAACACCCACACACTTTAATACAAGTTAGCAACAACCCCAACACACACTCTGTCAACAGGCCTGGACTTGTCTTTATTGGTATAGTCCTCTGTATGACTAACGGTCAGTTCCTGGGGGGGGGGGTCAGAGCGCGTGTGTGTGTGTGTGTGTCACGGCCAACAGCATATGAATTCTCTCCCAGGGTCTCCGGTTACCACGGTAGCAGGCACAAACAGACAGGAACAAGGCCTAGTGACTCATTGCAGTCACACTGGCATACCGGAAAGAGACACACGACTGTGACTATGCCTGCTCCTCAAGGGTAGGTATCGTATTGACCACGAGTCGAGACAGAAGTACATGTGAATACACATACGGTGCTAACAGACAGGTAATTGTGTTGACCACGAAACACACACACACACACACACACACACACACACACCTCTGAATATGTATGAAATCATAAACAGATACAAAATGGAGAGCTAAGCTATATCACACACCCACCCAAGGTGTTTTTTAATTCACACCCGCCGCAACCTTTTATATTTTCCCTTTCACTCCTAGGTCTGCATCCCAAATGGCATCATATTGCCAATCAGGGTTGCCTAGGCTACTTTGAAACAATGTAAGACTCATAAAATGAAGTAAAATGTTCAGGTTTCAAACAATTAAGTAATAAAAACTGAAATTCCTTATTTACATAAGTATTCAGACCCTTTGATATGAGACTCAAAATTGAGCTCAGGTGCCTTTTGTTTCCGTTGAGCATCCTTGAGATGTTTCTACAACTTGGAGTCCACCTGTGGTCAATTAAATTGATTGGACATCATTTGGAAAGGCACACACCTGTCTATACGAGGTCCCACAGTTGACAGTACATGTCAGAGCAAAAACCAAGCCGTGAGGCCGAAGGAATTGTCCGTAGCGCTTCGAGACAGGATTGTGTCAAGGCACCGAACTGGGGAAGGGCACCAAAAAAATGTCTGCAGCATTGAAGGTCCCCAAAAACACAGTGGCCTCCATCATTCTTAAATGGAAGAAGTTTGGAACCACCAAGACTCTTCCTAGAGATGGCCGCCCGGCAAAGCTGAGCAATCGGGAGAGAAGGCCCTTGGTCTGGGAGGTGACCAAGAACTCGATGGTCACTCTTACAGAGCTCCAGAGTTCCTCTGTGATGGGAGAACCTTCCAGAATGACAACAATCTCTGCAGCACTCCACCAAAATCAGGCCTTTACGGTAGAGTGGCCAGACGGAAGCCACTCCTTGATAAAATGCACATGACAGCCTGCTTGGAGTTTGCCAAAAGGTACCTAACGACACCTAGAACATGAGAAACAAGATTCTCTGGTCTGATGAAACCAAGATTGAACTCTTTAGCCTGAATGCCAAGCGTCACATCAGTAGGAAACCTGGCACCATCCCTACGTTGAAGCATGGTGGTGGCAGCATCACACTGTGGTGATGTTTTTCAGTGGCAGGGACTGGGAGACTAGTCAGGATCGAGGGAAAGAGGAACGAAGCAAAGTACAGAGAATCGTTGATGAAAAGCTGCTCCAGAGTGCTCAGGACCTCAGACTGGAGCGAAGGTTCACCTTCCAACAGACAACGACCCTAAGCACACAACCAAGACAACGCAGGAGTGGCTTCCGGACAAGCCTCAATGCCTTTGAGTTGCCCAACCAGAGCCCGGACTTGAAACCGATCGGACATCTCTGGAGACCTGAAAATAACTGTGCAGCGACGCTCCCCATCCAACCTGAGAGCTTGAGAGGATCTGCAGAGAACAATGGTAGAAACTCCCCAAATACAAGTGTGCCAAGCTTGTAGAGTCATACCCAAGAAAACTTGAGGCTGTAATTGCTTCCAAAAGGTGCTTCATCAAAGTGCTGAGCAAAGGGTCTGAATAGTTATGTAAATATGATTTCATTTTTTTAGTAATGATCTAAAATTTCTAAAAACTTGTTTTTGCTTTGTCATTATGGGGTATTGTGTGTAGATTGGTTATATATATATTTTTTTAAATCAATTTTAGAATAAAGCTGTACAACGTAACAAAATGTGAAAAAGTCTAGGGGTCTGAATACTTTCCAAAGGCACTGTATGTACACAGTATTAGTCAAAAATGTGGACACCCTACTCATTCAAGGGATTTTCTGAATTTCTTTACTATTTTCTACATTGTAAAATAAGTGTAGACATCAAAACTATGAATCATGTAGTAACCAAATAAAAGTGTTAAACAAATCTAAATATATTTTATATTTGAGATTTTACAAAGTAGCCACCCTTTGCCTTGATAGCGTTGCACATTCCTGGCATGGTCTCAACCAGCTTCAAGAGATAGTCACCTGGAATGCATTTCAATTAACAGGTGTGCCTTGTTAAAAGTTCATTTGTGGAATTCAAGGCACACTTAACCAGAATCTGCAGCGATACACCATCCATCTGGTTTGCGCTTAGTGGGACTATCATTTATTTTTCAACAGGACAATGACCCAAAACACACCTCCAGGCTATGTAAGGGCTATTTGACCAAGAAGGAGAGTGATGTAGTGCTGTATCAGATGACCTGGCCTCCACAATCCCCCGACCTCAACCCAATTGAGATGGTTTGGGATGAGTTGGACTGCAGAGTGAAGGAGAGCTCAGCATCCGTGGGAACTCCTACAAGACTGTTGGAAAAGCATTCTTCTTGAAGCTGGTTGAGAGAACGCCAAGAGTGTGCAAAGCTGTCATCAAGGCAAACGGTGGCTACTTTGAAGAACCTCAAATAAATAAATACATTTTTTTTTTAAATATTAAAAAAAATATATATATATATATATATATATATATATATAAAAATAAAGTTATTCTAGTGTAGAAAATAGTAAAAATAAAGAAAAACCCTTGAATGAGTAGGCGTGTCCAAACTTTTGACTGGTACTGCATATTCAGATGGGTCATATAGTGCACTATCATAGAAAAATGATACTATGACCATGTTGAAAGTTATAGAAGCACACGCACTTAGTGGCAGGCGCTGTCACTTTGATTCCTCTGTTATCAGTGTGTGTGTGTGTGTGTGTGTGTGTGTGTGTGTGTGTGTGTGTGTGTGTGTGTGTGTGTGTGAGAGCAAGTCTGGGCTTGTCGACACTCCACTCAGCCGCTCCACATATTGCTGTGTTTAATCAGCAGAGCTTTTTACCAGAGAGCAGGGCTGGGCTAGTCGACATGACAGGCGGCGGGCAGCACACTGTTACCTAAATGCTGCTGCCAGACACTCTCTTTCCCGCTCTTTTGCTTACCACCTCTCCCGAGAGCAGCAATTAAAGTCTCAAGTCCCAAGGAGAGATGAAAGAGAGAGCGAGAGAGTATGTGTGTGAGTGTGTGTCCATACGCGCATTCACGTATCTTGAAATAGAGAGCGTGTGTGTTTGCTAAGTTCCTAAAGTGTAAGGTCATGTAAAAATGTGTGTCCAGAATGCACATGCGTGTGGTGGGGGGGGTATACAGTAAATTAAGCTACGCAGTGGTCAGAGCGTTGTCCAAGACGTCAGTGCCACGAAGCAGACATCCCACTGTTAGCGGTCAATCCATAGCAGTAACATACAGGGGATGGTCAAGCTCTTCCAATGTGCTGACATATGGTGAATGAGAAGACTTCACCTTTCCCTTACCACCACTGCCATCTAGTGGCGTCTGGTACGTTGCAAAACCACACGGCAGTCAAATCGGCGAAAGAGAAACGCACAGCCAAATCCATCATATTCAAAACAATATTTGTTCTTCCACTAGGTACCATAATATAAGTGATCTATTCGTTAGTAAGGCATAAACAGGAGGGATCACAAATGTGACTGTACCATTCTGGTTAAACCGAAGTGTGTGTGTGTATGTAGCTGGTGTGTGTGTGTGTGTGTGTGTGTGTGTGTGTGTGTGTGTGTGTGTGTGTGTGTGTAGCTGGTGTGTGTGTGTGTGTAATATGTGTGTGTGAAGTGACTCACTGAGGTCCTCTGCCAGCTGTACTCTGCGTCCGGTGATGAGGTGAACCTTCCTCTCGTTGTCCTCACCAAAGTCCTCCAGCACCTCTTTCACGTTCTTCTCCAGGCGCCGCACTGAATATGTGAACACACACACACACACACCACAAAATGTCAGACATCAAAGACACGGCAAACATAGACCTACACAGAGTCTACAAAACATTAAGAACACCTGCTCTCTCAATGACACAGACTGACCAGGTGAATCAAGGTGAAAGGTATGATGCCTTATTGATGTCACTTGTTATATCCACTTCAATCAGTGTAGATGAAGGGGAGGAGACAGGTTAAAATAAGGATTTTTAAGCCTTGATACAATTGAGATGGATTGTGTGTGTGTGTGTGTGTGTGTGTGTGTGTGTGTGTGTCATTCAGAGGGTGAATGGGCAAGACAAAAAAAAAAAAAAAAAAGACTTAAGTGCCTTTGAACAGGGTATGGTAGTAGGTGCCAGGAGCACCGGTTTGCGTTAAGAACGGCAACGCTGCTGGGTTTTTCACACTTTCACACAGTTGCCCGTGTGTATGAAGAATCATCCACCACCCAAAGGACATCGAGCCAACTTGACAACTGTGGGAAGCTTTGGAGTCAACATGAGCCAGGATATAGCAAAATAATTTGATTAATTCAAATCTACATATTGTTTTTATGAGCGTTGATGTCCACTTGTTCCAATGTTGTCTTTTTGGTCTCGTCTCCTTCGTTCCCGTCTGTGCTGGGTGCACCTTCCCATTTACACCAGATATCTATGTAATGACGAGATGCTCATGTCTCCGCCGTAACAATGGGAGTCGTCGTTCCAACGGCGGGAAGGCAAGCGACAAGCTGAGGTCCAGAATAAGTCCATACAAACACCCTGGGGTTATTTTGGACAGAGTGAAACCTCTCGCGTCACCTCTTCCTCTCTGTTCTCACACACACACACACACACACACACACACACACACACCCTACCCCTGCCACTCACATCAACAAAGATGAGAGATCACTTACTCTCCGACAAGCGGTTTCAACTCGCTATTTGCATTTGCAGTTTGGTCCAACAGAATAGATCATATGGACGCTGAAACACAGCGAGACATTATTTTACCGCAATAAAGGAGAAGTTAACCTTTCTAACAACACCCATTTTATGTCTCAACTCCTCAAATTACGTGCTGAGCCAGACACTACTAAAAACGGGAGTATCAATGAACATTGATTCTGGAAAAGCCTTTGTTTGCCGCGCAGGGCGTTGCGGTATCACTCAGTGCTAGCTGCATTTTAGCCTAAGACTGTTACACCAGCTGTCTATTGCACATTTATAAAAACAGACTAATCATAAAAGAACAATTATATCAGAAATTGGCAAGTCATTTAACATCCTGCGAAATAAGGTAGGCCACTTGATTTCAACATCTGAACAAAGTAGACCGGCTAGCATGCTGTTCAAACAGTCGGAGATGGACAGTATGTGTTCATAACAATTCAACTGTTCTGCCTTGTTAGCTAGAAAAATAGATTCAAGTTGGCTTAACTTCAAATATAGAAAAAGATTAGCTGGCTACTCACTAGCACGTGGGCTTGTGCTTGAGAGATTGTTCAGACCGGTGTTAACTTGCAACAAGAAGTTATTCATTATGAGTGAATGTATTATGCATGGTTCTGGTTAAATCTGTACCAGAAAGGGCATTTTCATAGACTTGAAAGCCATTATATTATTACATTATTAGTGGGTCTTATGGTTGGTAAAGCATACAGTACACAGAAAGTATTCAGACCCCCTTTTGACTCAATCTACACACAATATACCAGAATGACAAGGCAAAAACTGGTTTAGACACGTTTGCAAATGTGTAAAAAAGAAAAACAGAAAAACATTATCTACATACGTTTTCAGACCCTTTGCTATGAGACTCGAAATTGAGCTCAGGTGCATCCGGTTTCCACTGATCATCCTTGAGATGTTTTTACAACTTCACTGGAGTCCACCTGTGGTACAATCAATTGATTGGACATGATTTGGAAAGGCACGCACCTGTCTATATAAAGTCCCACAGTTAACAGTGCATGTTAGAGCAAAAACCAAGCCATGAGGTCGAGAGGAATTGTCAGATGATTGAAGCAAATGTATTAGGAAGGGTACCAAAATATTTCTGCCGCATTCAAGGTCCCCAAAAACACAGTGGCCTCCATCATTCTTAAATGGAAGACGTTTGGAACCACCAAGACTCTTCCTAGAGCTGGCCACCTGGCCAAACTGGGCAATCGGAGGAGAAGGACCATGGTCAGGCCACTCCCACTTGGTGTTGGCCAAAAGACACCTAAAGGACTCTCAGACCATGAGAAACAAGATTATATGGTCTGATGAAACCAAGATTGAACTCTTTGGCCTGAATGCCATCGCCACGTCTGGAGGAAACCTTGTAGCATCAAACCCAAGACCATAATCGCTGCCAAAGGTGCCTCAAAAAAGTACTGAGTAAAGGGTCTGAATACTTACATAAATGTGATAGTTTATTTGTAATCATTTGCCCAAACAATACAAACCTGTTTTTGCTTTGTCATTATGGGGTATTGTGTATAGATTGATGAGAAAAGAAAAAAAAACAATTTAATCAATTTTAGTATAAGGCTATAACCTAACAAAATGTGGAAAGAGTCAAGGGGTCTGAATACTTTCTGAATGCACTGTATATTTATCCTAAAGTATAATTTCACGAGCTCTGAATTCAATAGATTATTGCTGTCTGTTTGAAGTGCAGTGGATTTGACCTTTAATTGTACAATCAACGTATTTCGAGATTTTTTAAAATTTTTAAATGTGATATACTGTGAAGTCCATAAAAGTTTTAGACATGACTTTTAGGCCATATCGCCCAGCTCTAGCTTACAGCACATCTGGTTCCAGCATATAACTCAGCTAATGGCAGTATCTGCATCCCAAATGGCACCGTATTCACTATGGGCACTGGTAAACAACTGTGCACTAGGTCAAAAGTAGGGCACTATGTAGGGAATAGGGTGCCATTTGGGACATGGGCTATAATTCTTCTGTGTCTGCTACCTGGCTCCCCAGTACACTGTAGCTCACTCAGACAGGGTCAGACTGAGGGCAGACATTCTCCGCTCAAACTCTATGACTCAACGGACTGTTCACCGTCCCTCTCATTTGAACCAGTTCAGAGTTAAAAAGCCTTCAGTTTCAGGCCGGTGGGGCCGGTATGCAGCTGCCTGCTCTAGTGAGGGCTTGTGTGTTGGCAGACTGAGATGGTACATGACAATAATATTGACCATGGGCGGTTGGTTCTGCCCTGCTAATCCCCAGTTCATTGTAGCTCAGTCTTGGATGACCCCACCCAGTTCTGCCTAGCCCAACGTTAGCCAACTCATGATAATCAAGCTAGCCATGAAGCCTATGCTGGCATGGCAATCTCTGCAACGACGAACACAGGAAGTCTGTTCCACTGGTTTCCAGTTTGATTTCCACATTTTGTAACGGCTGAAATCCCAATTTCCAGCCCTATACCCCGGTCCCAGCCTACCCTCTGTGTTGGTTAGCTGCTGTCTGAGCGTGTTGGCGGTGATAAGCAGCATCCTCTGGATCCTCCAAAACAGCACTACGTCATTGCACTCCAGCTATGGAAGAAGAGAAACAGACTGAAAATGAGATAGAGAAGTGGGTAGAAGTGACACGCATGGTTTTTACTGCAGGCAGGGGAAAGGGTAGTGTCGATCGATGGACAATGTACTACAGTCCAAAAGGTGCGTTCAACAAGGGAAATAGTTCTCAAACTTTTTCTAACATACAATGACACGTTCCGTTTATTTTGCGCTAACTGCAGCGTCAATGCATCAATGCTGCGTAATACAATTCTGCACTCAAACTGTTCTCATTATGTAATGCAATTTTTTACTGAACACGTGTGCAACAGCAGTTCAACATTCACCTTCTGCTTCCACTCCTGTCAGGTCTACGCATACAATTTGATGCATACGTTGGATATATTCAACATATGCACCACACAGAACAGCCTCTGCAACGCTGCAAGGCAAACGGCAGATTCCATTGGAAATGGAACGACCTTCTGATTTAGGCTATTATACCGAGTAAGAATGAATAATCCGTACAAAAATGAGCTATTTGTGCCTTCACCGTAACATTTTGGAACGTTCATTCAAATCAAATCCTTCAACTGAAATTGTTACTATGGTAACATGTTCGCCAAAACGGAAGCCTTGTTGACTTCACCTCAATATGTCTCTGAAATCGTAGTTGAGAACAGCTACCTCTGGCAGCTTACCTTGGAGCCTAGGTCACTTACCTCCGAGTCGACAAAGTGTCTCTGGTAGTAGTAGAAGCCTCGTCTACACAGGTTACAGTGCTGCAGGGCCTTCTGCAGGAAGTGACGCCTGTACAGTTGGTGCCACGTGTCCTTGATCTGGAACACAGGAAGTAGTAGAGGGCCAGAATGCGAGAGGGACAGGCTATGCTTCATGGTGTCTTGGGATGTGGGATAGGTTGTGTGTGTGCGCGCATCTAAATTCTATTTGATTTTAAATTAACCCTTATTTTACCAGGTAAGTTGACTCAGAACACATTCTCATTTAGAGCAACGACCTGGGGAATAGTTACAGGGGATGACGAATGAGCCAATTGTAAACGGGGGGATGATTAGGTGGCCATGATGGTATGAATGACAGATTGGGAATTGATATACTTGTGTCTTTGAGTACTCATCTCCTCTATCAGCAGTGATCTGAAAACACAATACGACTTCCACCTGCCCAGTTCCTCAATAAATGCATATGTACTTATTGCAAAGTTATTACATGCATTCCTCCACTGGAGTTTCTAAGACTAAGAAAATGTGACCAGAGTTGGTCTCCCTCACCAGGGCAGGGTCCACCTCCACCCCTCGGCCCTCCAGGTTCTTGCGGACGGTGGTGACCTCGTCGTTGGCCAGGTAGGCCGTGTGGTCCTCGTGGAGTTTCAGCAGGCGCTCCAGCTCGTTTCGGGTCTCGTTGCGGGTGTGCTGCTCGGGCGAGCGGTTCTTCCAGCTCATCCAGCGCTGCTTCCAGTCAGGACCCACCATGTCATTTATCACAGAGTCCGCTAGGAAACACACAGAGGTTGTGAGATCGTAGTATTAGAGGTAGTGTAGAAGCAGACAGGTGCAAAGAGGGAGGGAGGGAGGGAGATTAGGGTTGTCACGATACCAGTAGCGCGACCCTCGGAAGTATCGTGATAAGAAAAAAAACACGAAACGGATTTCATATCTTGAGGAAAACAGTCCCGGAGTTAGAAACAAACAGCATTATGTTGTCACCTAGAGTCACATTTGTTTTAATTGGCGAGCTACAGCACCAATTTTACATGAAGTAGCTTTTTAATAGGACCATAAGAGTTTAGTCTAAATCCTGTTTCCTTTTTTCGCCACGGAAAATCTGGTGTCGTGGTACAGCGATTCTGGTATCGTGACAACCCTAACAGAGAGAGACAGGTGCAGAGAGAGGGAAACATACACACAGCAGCAACACAGGCAGGGAAATATCAAGGAAGAGGTTGATTGTAAAGGCAGTAAGCCACGGTGAAGGTGGGTGTGTGACCTACTGTCTTTGAGGCGTGCCTGCAGGGTCTCCTCCATGAACTGGATGGCCGCGTCCCACTGGGGCTTGTCTGTGATGGAGCGGTCCTCCAGAGCATTGTGCTGGATCACCCTCTGACAACCCACACAAACAGGAGAAAGGACATTACGCACAAGGGGAGACAGGAAAGGGGCGTATAATAATGTTTGCCTGCTGTATGTGGTTGAATATGCGAAAGAGTAAAGAGTATTGCGATGTCAGTCTTTTTACTGTGTGTGTGTGTGTGTGTGTCCATGTTTAAGTACCAGGCTGTCCATGGCCCTCTCGTTCCACTTGTGCCTCTTGATGCTCTCATCCTTCACCGCCTCCTTGAGCTTGTCAAAGATGTCATCCTGGTCCTTCCCTTTATACTCTGCCATAAAGCGGGCGAACTCCTCCTGCAGCGTCTCCCAGGCGACCTGGAGGGGACGGACAGAGGAGAGGATCGGGCCTCGTATCAACACAGCACCATGGCCGGCTACAGAGACAATGCCACAGTATTTGCACACCATTAATGTCATACCAATCAGAACGGTCACAGACATAGTGATTGCGAGGAAGATGCAAATTTGGAACAAAAAGGACATTGACGACCACAGTAAAACCATCCATCGCCAATAATAACAATACATTTGTTTCCATCATCTGAAATGATCACAAAAGAGAGTCCTGACGAGACACAAACAATTCCTTATGACATTTACAGTGCATTTGGAAAGTATTTCGACCCCTTGACTTTATCCACATTTTGTTACAGCCTTATTCCAAAATGGATTACAAGTCCCCCCCTCATCAATCTACACACAATACCCTATAATGACTAAGCAAAAACAGGTTTTTAAAAATGACCGCAAATGTATAAACCATTATTATTTTTTTTTTTTACTTTACTCAGTACTTTGTTGAAGCACCTTTGGCAGCGATTACAAACCTCGAGTGTTCTTGGATATGACTGTATTTGGGGAGTTCCTCCCAATCTTGTACTGATGTGCCATTCTTCTCTGCAGATCCTCAATCTCTGTCAGGTTGGATGGGGACAGCTATTTTCAGGTCTCTCCAGAGATGGTTGATCGGGATCAAGTCCGGGCAACCCAAGGACATTGAGTCTTGTCCCGAAGCCACTCCTGCTTTGTCTTGGTTATGTGTTTAGGGTCATTGTCCTGTTGGAAGGTGAATCTTCGCTCCAGTCTGAGGTCCTGAACGCTATGGAGCAGGTTTTCATCAAGGATCTCTGTACTTTGCTTCGTTCTTCTTTCCCTCGAGCCTGACTAGTCTCCCAGTTCCAGGAGGCTGAAAAACATCCCCACACCATGATGCTGCCACCACCACCATGCTTCACAGTAGGGATGGTGCCAGGTTTCCTCCAGACGTGATGCTTAGCAATCAAGCCAAAGAGTTTTATTAGACCAGAGAATCTTGTTTCTCATGGCCTGAGAGTCCTTTAGGTGACTTTTGGCTAACTCCAAGCGGGCTGTCATGTGCATTTCACTGAGGAGTGGATTCCGTCTGGCCCCTCTACCATAAAGGGCTGAAAGGTGGAGTGCCGCAGAGATGATTGTCCTTTTGAAAGGTTCTCCCATCTCCACAGAGGAACTCAGGAACTCTGTCAGAGTGACCATCAGGTCCTTGGTCACCTCTCTGACCAAGGCCCTTCTCCCCGGTTGCTCAGTTGGCCGGGCGGCCAGCTCTAGGAAGAGTGGTTCCAAACTTCTTCCATTTGAGAATGGTGGAGGCCACGGTGTTCTTGGGGATATTCAGTGCTGCAGAAATGCTTTGCTACCCTTCCCCAGATCTATCTCAACACAATCCTGTCTCAGAGCTCTACAGACAATTCCTTTGACCTCATGGCTTGGTTTTGCTCTGACATGCACTGTCAACTGCGGGACTTTATATAGACAGGTGTGTGCCTTTCCAAATCATGTCCAATCAATTGAATTTACCACAGGTGGACTCCAAGTTGTAGAAACATCTGAAGGATGACCAATGGAAACAGGATGCACCTGAGCTCAACTTCGTGTCTCATAGCAAAAAGTCTGAATACTTATGTAAATAAGTTGTTTCTTATTTTTAATACATTTGCAAAACATTCTAAAAAACAGTTTTGCTTTGTCATTATGGGGTATTGTGTGTAGATTGATGAGGGAATATGTTTATTTAATCCATTTTAGAATAAGGCTGTAACGTAACAAAGTGTGTAAAAGGGGAAGAGGTCTGAATACTTTCCAAATGCACCATAGCTCCACAGCCATGAAGAGATGTAAAGAGATGGAGGGAGCAGCAGTCTAACTCTACCTCTAATGCCTTGTGAGGCAGCTGCTTGTCCGTCCACTGTTTGAGCTTGATGTCCACGGTGGTGTTGAAGGTGCCAGAGTTCATGGTCTGGGCTGCCGGCAGGTAGATGTTCTCGATGACGTGTGTGGACACGCGCTCCCACAGCTTCTTCTGTAGGATGGCCTCCCTGCAGGGGCAAAGGGCAGATGGGGCGAAATACAACCTAGTGAGCGCTTTGTGGTTGGACACCGCTTTGGAGACAACACTATGCGGGTGCATCCCAAAATGACACCCTATTTCTTATACAATGCTCTACTTTTGGTCAAAAGTAGTGTACTAGATAGGGAACAGAATGCCCTTTGAGACAAATCCCCATGAAAGCTCAGCAGCTTGTTAACTAAAGCTTGGCTCTTTATCGGACCAGGACTGTATGACAATGGGACAAACCCCTACTCAATCCCCCTGGGCTGCTGGTGAAGACTCATTTATCACAAAACACACACACACACTCATATTTCATACATAACCCTTTGTTTTTGCTCCCAGCTCCACTCGTATCAATACAACACACTTCTCAGACGCTTCGATTGCATTGCTGGCTAACAGGGCCATCTTGGCTCCCCCACCAACCCCAGTCGCACCGTAGCCCATTCATCAGGCCATTGATCCAGTGCTACAGATGGGGCTCGGAGGGGCTCTTAGCCTCTCACCAACCACTGGACATCCATCTCATTTAGCCTACTGCTAACCTCTGGGTGGGGGGGGGGGGCAACACACATACACACAAACAGGCGCGCACACACACTAGCCACCTGCACCATTCAGAGCTTCTACAGACAAAGTTGTCTAAGGGCCCCGGAATTCCTGAATTCATTTAAAGACCCTTTTTATGAAGCATAGAAGGTTGTTGGCCATATTATTTTAATAACTTAAAAAACGAAATAATGTGCATAAATCTGTAGGTAATAAAACATCATTTGAAGGGCTACATGTTCACCACGGCAAACACTCACCAGTGTTTCGGTGTGACTTGACTCAAGCTAATAACTTCATCCAAGATTTCGTTCTTGGCTTTTTCGAAGAGTTCATTCTGGAGGATAAGATGAACAGAAAACTCATGATTAGCTGGTGGAATCTGGCACGGTTGACCATTCTCTCAAAATGTCAGGAAAAACCTAGACATGAAAACTGGACTGGTAAAGGACATTGTGGACAGAAGCAGACAGAGTCCTAACTAGACTAGAGTTACCTATAATTAAGTAAAACAATATATAGGCCTAAAGAAATATAATAGTACACAAGACATACATACATACATACATACATACATACATACATACATACATACATACATACATACATACATACATACATACATACATACATACATACATACATACATACATACATACATACATATTTGTACAGTGTATTTGGAAAGTATTGAGACCCCTTGACTTTTTGTTACGTTACAGCCTTATTCTAAAATTGACTGGATTAAACAAAGTTCTCATCAATCTACACACAATACCCCATAATAACAAAGCATAAACATGTTCATTTTTTTAGCAAATTTATAAAAAATTGAATTAAAAAAAAAATCTACTCATTCAAGGGACTTTAAAATGTTTACTATTTTCTACATTGTAGAATAGTGAAGACATCAAAACTATGAAATAACACACAAGGAATCATGTAGTAAACCTAAATATATTTCATATTTGAGGGTCTTCAAAGTAGCCACACTTTGCCTTGACAGCTTCGCACACTCTTGGCATTCTCTCAACCAGCTTAGCCTAGTGGGGCGGCAGCGTAGCCTAGTGGTTAGAGCGTTGGACTAGTAACCGGAAGGTTGCGAGATCAAACCCCCGAGCTGACAAGGTACAAATCTGTCGTTCTGCCCCTGAACAGGCAGTTAACCCACTGTTCCCGTCATTGAAAATAAGAATATGTTCTTAACTGACTTGCCTGGTTAAATAAAAGTAAAATAAAAAAATTAATGAGGTAGTCACCTGGAATGTATTTCAATTAACAGGTGTGTCTTGTCAAAAGTTAAGAAGGAAAGAAATTCCACAAATTATTGCATTTGAGCCAATCAGTTGTGTTGTGACAAGGTTTGGTTAGTATACAGGAGATGCCATGAGGTTGAAGGAATTGTCCATAGAGCTCCGAGACAGGATTGTGACTAGGCACAGACCTGGGGAAGGGTACCAAAAAATGTCTGCAGCATTGAAAGTCCAAGAACACAGTGGCCTCCATTATTCTTAAATGGAAGAAGTTTGGAACCACCAAGACTCTTCCTAGAGCTGGCCAAACTGAGCAATTGTCAGGGAGGTGACCAAGAACCCAATGGTCACTCTGAAAGAGCTCCAAAGTTCCTCTGTGGAGATGGGAGAAACTTCCAGAAGGACAACCATCTCTGCAGCACTCCATCAGTCAGGCATTTATGGTAGAGTGGCTAGACATGCCTTTTAATGAGGAATAGCTTCCATGACAGCCCATTTGGAGTATGCCAAAAGGCGCCAAAAGACGAGAAACATCAGACCAGGTCTGATGAAACCAAAATTGAACTCTTTGGCCTGAATACCAAGCGTCACGTCTAGAGGAAACCTTGCACTCCCCTTACGTTGAAGCATGGTGGTGGCAGCATCACACTGTGGTGATGTTTTTCAGTGGCAGAGACTGGGAGACTAGTCAGGATCGAGGGAAAGATGAACGGAGCATAGTACAGAGAGATCCTTGATGAAAACCTTCTTCAGAGCACTCAGGACCTCAGACTAGGTTGAAGTTTCACCTTCCAACAGGACAACAACCCTAAGCACACACCCAAGACAACGCAGGAGTGGCTTCGGGGCAAGTCTCTGAATGTCTTTGAGTGACCCAGCCAGCCAGAGCCGGGACTTGAACCCGAAGATATGCAGAGAATGGGAGAACCTCCCCAAATACAGTTGTGCCAAACTTGTAGCGTCACACCCAAGAAGACTCGAGGCTGTAATGGCTGCCGAAGGTGCTTCAACAAAGTAAAGGGCCTGAATACTTATGTAAATGTGATATTTCAGTTTTGTATTCTTAAATACATTTGAAAAAAATTATAGAAAACTGTTTTTGCTTTGTCATTTTGGGGTACTGTGTGTAGATTGGTGAGGGAAAAAGACAATTGAATCAATTTTAGAATAAGGCTGTAACGTACCAAAAGTCAGGGGGTCTGAATACTTTCCGAGTGTGTGTGTGTGTGTGTGTGTGTGTGTGTGTGTGTGTGTGTGTTATATATATATAAAATTACATTTTTTTACATGTGTGGATATATGTATATATCGATGGTCCTTACCCTGTCCAGCTCTCGCAGACGGGGGTAGTTGTTCTTCCACTCTGTCTCCAGGTTGAAGCGGGACGCTGATGGACGAGAGGACAGACAGTTCTTTGTCATAGTACAGGCTAACTCAAATAATATATACACCATGCTAGGGCTATCCCAGACAAAAAAAAAAAATCTTGGTCGACTCGATTGGTCGAAATATTTGAGGTAAATCAACTACACGTAGGCTACTAAGCTTCTCTGATGCTTTAACCACTGCGATCAAAAACAAAGACAGACAAATCACAAGAGGGAGTCAGAGATCAATATAATTATATAAAAATATATATATATTCCGAACCAGCTCCCGCTGCTGCTGGCCATCACAGATTCTACTGTTATACTCCTGAAGTTACCAGTAAGACAACACCGGCGGTCGACAACCTTTTCCATTTGAAGTGCCAAGCTATTGTACCATTTCTACTGATCTGCGTTGCGTGCTGATTTTCATATGCACACTTTGGTGGAACAGTTGAATTTAATTTAGAACAAAATGATATCTAAAAGAAAATGATACAATCTAAAAAGTAACTTCTATTGCAATTGCAAATACATAAAGAGAGCCGACATAAAGCCAACAAATAAAAACATTGCAGCCCGCAGGTAGAAAACATCCTGATACACACAACCCATAAATCACGTAGGCCATGCATGGCCCTTCTGCAAGTTACTTGAAACATTGTATCGACTATTAACTTGGTCAGGCCTAAGCTAGTGCTAGCCAACTTGCAACATTGTTGAAAATATTCTGGGCCCTCTGAGTTTCCCGAGTCAAGGGATAAGACGTAAACCAGGTAAATCATGTTAAGTTTCCACCGGATCAGAGCATGACATTTTATACCCCTTTCATGCTGAGTGGTTATCGAAAGGGAGAGAGCTGGGAAGATTGTTTACTTGCTGTTTGAGGCGAAGAAAACATTTCTTTGAGGAGCTATAGAGTGATGGTGAGTTAAGACCATCAGAAACAGTATCAAATCCCCGAATGGGCACATGTATAAGCCTACATTTGCGTGCAGGCCAGGTAGCCTAGGCCTACTTCTGTGTGTAATCAGGTGTGTGTCCTTACTCCAGATTCTCAGGAGCACTCCAAATCTTAAACAATGAATACAATTGCCAACTCGTAAAAGGAATTAAAGAAACCAAAACGGTGTAGCCCAGGTGGTGCACTCCGCAAGAAACATGTCCACTCCGACAAATGACAACGGTAAGACTGTAATAATAAATTGAACGCACTAAAATAAATTCCCGGAACCAAACAAACATTGTAGGTTAGAAATGGTAATTAAATGTACAACTGGTGAGCCATACCCGTGCCCTCCGCAATGGATTAGTCCACTCATACAGGCGTGAATCAGACGGGTGTATCACGTGCCATCATTTTTTTACAATGTATTTGCCACTGCTTGACAACAACAAAAAATCTTGGTCGACCAACAGCCTATGGACCAAACAATCAACCAGTTGACTAAATGGGGCAGCCCAACTCCATGCATATAGCGGATGCTTTTATCCAAAGCGACTTACAGTCAAATGCGCATACATTCTTTTTTTTTTTTAATTGAATCTACTATCCTGGTGTTGCAAGCGCCATTCTCTACCAACTGCGCTATAGAAGACAAAAGGACACAGGACAAATATCCCCTTAATCAAAGGATGGATTTAGATCTGGGGCACCAGGTGGGTGTAATTAATTATCAGGTACAACAGAAAACCAGAAGTTTGGCCTAGGCTACTGTTGACTGCGAAGATGGTATTTTTAATAGCACTATAACAAAAGTTGGATGCAGGCTACTGTGTGCCATTCAGTTAGGATGCAATTTTGGAACTTACATTTATTTATAAACATTTGTTTTATCATGATTATTATTGCATAGCATTATTATTGTAGGCATATTTATTAATCTAAACCAGTTCTTTAAATATGCAAAAAAGTGTTTTGTTTCATTCTGTTTAGATATTTCTGCTGAATACATGTTTAAATTGTGTGCTCCGTATTTATACTGAACAAAAATAAACGCAACATGAAACGATTTCAAATATTTTACTGAGTTACAGTTCATATAAAGGAAGTCAAGTCAATTTAAATGAATTAATTAGCCCCTAACCTATGGAGATCACATGACTGGGCAAGGGCGCAACCATGGGTGGAGCCCGGACACCGAGTGGGGAGCCAGGCCCAGCCAATCAGAATGAGTTTTTCTCCCTCAAAAAAGGGCTTTATTATAGACAGAAATAAGCTTCAGCACCACCTTAAACGATCCCACAGGTGAAGAAGCCAGATGTGGAGGTCCTGGGCAGACGTAGTTACACGTGGTCTGTTGTTATATAAGGACGGTTAGACATACTGACAAATTCTCTAAAACGACATTGGAGGCGGTATATTGTAGAGAAACAAACATTAAATTATCTGGCAACAGATCTGGTGGGCAACTCCTGCAGTCAGCATGTCAATTGCATGCTCCCTCAACAGTTGAGACATCTGTGGCATTGTGTTGTGTGACAAAACTGCACATTTTAGAGAGGCATTTTATTGTCCCCAGTGCAAGGTGCACCTATGTAATGAACATGATAATCAGATCCTTGATATGCCACACCTGTCAGGTGGATGGATTATCTTGGCAAATGAGAAATGCTAACAAACAGGAATGTAAGCAAATTTGTGTATTTTAGAAAAATAAGCTTCTCTTTTTTTGCATATGGACAATTTCTGGGATCTTTTATTTCAGCCAATGAAAAATGGGAAAACCACTTTACATTTTTGTTCAGTATACCTTCAGGATGCATACCTTCAGTAGGCATATGGACGTCCAGTAAATTATTAAATGTCCGGTAAATTAAAATCTTCCCGGTCACGTTGTCCGGAGCCAAATATTTTGAACGGAAACCCTGACACACACACACACACACTCCCCGACATACACACTCCCCATTGTCCCTCTCCTCTCCCTACACAATGAAGATGTCGCTAATTGCCCGTGGGTGGGTTATTGGGCCAGAGTGGCGCCAGACACTGGGCCTGTGAGGATGGGTTTTGACGTGCAGCAGATCAATACGCCACACAATGGGACGGAGAGCCACACCACAGCCAGAGGGCAATAAATCTAGTCCCTGCTGCTACTGTTAGTGAGGACCACCGGCTGTCTGGGATAATTGCGGCTGGGAAGCAGCGCCGGTCGAGGGGAGAAGTGTGGCAGGGTATTCGGGAGCAGGAGGGGGGAGCAAGTAGAGAGGAAAAGTGTGCATCGCTCACTAACAAAAGGTGGGTGGTGGTGGTCAGCCATGGCTGTAAGAGACGAGGACAGGAGTGTCAAACTCATTCCATGGATGGCAGAGTGCTTGTCCAATTAAGACCTACACAACCAGCTGAGGGGAGTTCCTAACTAATAAGTGACTTAAAAGGTCCAGGCACCACAGGCTGAAATTATAGTTTTGCATCTACCTGTCAATTTTGAGATTTTTGTATTTTGGTCCATTAATATTAGTATTTTCAAAAAGTGAAACAAAATGTTTATAAAAAAAAAAATAATGAAAATGTATATTTTATTTCGATTATCATTACTACCGTCATCAACATTAATACATTTTAACCACTTTGGACGATGAGTAGATGGGTGAGGCGGGACTTTCTTGCACAAAGCAGTTTGGATGAAATAATTGAATAGTGCCTTGAGAAAGTATTCATACCCCGTAACTTATTCCACATCGTTATTGTTTTACAGCCTGAACTCAAAATTGATTCAATATATGTTGTTTTCCCCCTCACCAATATACACATTTTAAATACAGAAATATGTAATTTACATAAGTATTCACACCCCTGAGTCAATACACGTTAGAATCACCTTTGGCAGCAATTACAGGTGTGAGTCTTTGAGTAAGTCTAAGAGGTTTGCACACCTGGATCATATAATTTTGCACATTATTCTTAAAACAAAAATGTTAACCTCTGTCAAGTTAGTTGTTGATCATTGCTAGAAATCCATTTTCAAATCTTGCCATAGATTTTCAAGCTGATTGAAGTCAAAATTGTAACTAGGCCACTCAGGAACATTCAATGTCGCCTTGGTAAGACAACTCCAGTGTATAATTAGCTTTGTGTTTTAGGTTATTGTCCTGCTGACAGGTGAATGTCTCCCGGTGTCTGTTGAATACCAGGTTTTCCTCTAGGATTTTGCCGGTGCTTAGCTCTATTCCGTTTCTTTTTACCCTAAAAAAAAAACTCCCTAGTCCTTGTCGATGACAAGCATACCCATAACATGATGCAGCCACCACCATGGTTGAAAATATGGAGAGTGATACTCGGGGATGTGCTGGATTTGCCACAAACATAAAACTTTGTATTCAGTACAGTTAATTTCTTTGCAGCTTTTCTTTAGTGCTTTATTGTAAACAGGATGCATGTTTTAGAATACTTTTGTATTCTGTACAGGCTTCCTTTTCACTCTGTAATTGTTAGTATTGTGGAGTAACTATAATGTTCTTTATCCATCCTAAGTTTCGTCCTATCACAGCCATTAAACTCGAACTGTTTTAAAGTCACCATTGGCCTCATGGTGAAATCCCTGAGTGGTTTCCTTCCTCTCCGGCAACTGAGTCAGGAAGGATGCCTGTATCTTTGTAGTGACTGGGTGTATTAATACACCATCCAAAGTGTAATTAAAAACTTCACCATGCTCAAAGGGATATTCACTTCTGTTTATTTTTTACCCCATCTATCAATAGGTGGCCTTATTTGCGAGGCATTGGCTAAACTCCCTGGTCTTTGTGGTTGAATCGGTGTTTGAAATTCACTGCTCAACTGAGGGACCTTCCAGATAATTGTATGTGTGGGGTAGAGAGGAGGTAGTCATTCACAAATCATGATAAACAAGATTACCGTTTAATCACGTTTTAATCTAGATACTGTTCTTTGGAAAAAATGCACCAAAAAAAGCATTTTACATATTTAGTATTTTACAGATCAATTAGAAATATTTATCCACAACCTGCTTTGGACAAGCCTAGTCCTGGAGTGTCCTAAAAAAAATCCTGAAAAATTTACGCTGACTTCTTCCAGTGTTCGGAAAAATGGATTTGCACCATATGCAAATACATAATGAGAAGTTGTCTCATTTGCATATGTCAAAATATTTCAAAAAAGTATTTGATTTCTGTGTACATTCAACTGGTAAAAGCTGACTGTGATATGATTAAGGGGGAAAAAATACCCTATTAGCATGTGGTGCCTGCCTGGCCTTAATTCAATAAATCAAGTACAAGGGAGGATTGAAAACCCGCAGACATTTGGCCCTCCGTGGAATGAGAGTGACACATGCCGGCTAGGAGGAAGATGCCTAGATGGCCTATCAGGAAGGAAAAGAAGGCGGCCATTGAAGCCTTTGGCGCCTCATATAGACGCAGGCTGGACAATAGAACGAGTCAACATTTCCCCAAGGCTGAAAAACGGCAAAAGAACGTTGGCTAAACTGGAACACTAGCGAGAGCCCATAGCAAATTAATGGAATCGAACGTTTGCAGAGCCTGTTTTGACTGGAGTGATGCTTAGAATTCAATTTCGACAAAATGGCACAAAAAAAATATCCTTATTTATTTTACCACTGCAATCTGTTCGTCGGACGAAACTGGGGGGAAAAAACTACTTGTGTCGAAAGTAAACATCCGCACCTTGATGGTGTCAACTGTGCTTATGTCTGCATAATGAGAAAGTACGGAAAAAATGACAACTTCAGACTATTTCTGGTCTAGTGATCGATGTCAACCGAGCTCACTGCCCGGACCTACATAATTACAAAGAGGAGATTCTCCTGATTCAAATGGTGCCCGACTTGAAAAAAAATCTAAATATACACATTGTGAGATATTTGGTGAAATAGATTGGCATGCCTCTCCATAGGAAAACAATGGAGGGGAGCTCAGCAGTGCAAGGGCAAAAAGTATTTTGGGGCTAGAATGTCATGACAACCGAGCTCACTGTCCAGATTTACATAATTACAAAAAGGAGATTCTCATGATTAAAATGGCGTCCGACTTGAAAAAGATCTAAATAAACACATTGCGAGATATTTGGCGAAATAGACAGACATGCCTATATTTCCCCTATAGGAAGCAACGGGACGACCTCAGAGTTCAATGAGTATTTTTTTCTTGTTTACATTTGAACTACCAACAATGTGAGCAAGTCTCATTGCCAACAATAGCGAAGCAGGCATTGCGACATAGAACAATAAGCTGGGAATCGAACGTTCGGGTAGGTGAGTTAGTGCCACGGTGCTCAATACAACTAATAGGAGCTGGCAGGGTGAAAAATGCCCTAAAATAAGGCCTGTTTTGTCGTGATTACTTCAAAACGACGGCAAGCAGCTGGGAAATATGGTCATACTATGAAACTGCGCTTCACGGCGGATGCAGTGATCTGGTTTCTATCAGGAAAAAAAACGTCATTGTTAAAAATGTTATGTGTCCAACCTAATAGAGGTGTCGTTTGGGATCCTAACCCGTCTGGTTACCTTTGAAGGCGTCGGCCTGCTGCTCCACTGACTCCCTGACCATCTTCCAGAAGCAGTCGGACACGGCCAGACTGAGGTTCTTAGTGGTCACCTGGTGTGCTTTCAGCATACCATCTCTTTGAAGGAGAGAGGGACACAGGTCAGGATAACATGTTAAATTTCAGCAGAATGTAAAAAAATAAATAAATTCTCATTGAAAACCATGGCCGTTCACCAAATTAATGAATTTACCGGCAATTCATTTTCTAAACCGAATGTGCAATAATAGGGAGTCAGGACACCCACCTAAGAAGTCTAGAGTTCTGGAAGAAGTCCTCTTCGTAGTCTTTGATGGAGTCGATGCTTTCACCGGCACTGCCTTGGGAAGAAGGGACAACAGATGCACATGTCAGTGATTAAAGACCTGACTAACTCAGACCAGATTCAACTAATGTACATTACTGTAAATAGGGTGGCAAAATCCCGGTAACTTTCAACAAATTCACTGAAATCCTGGTGGCATGTTACTGGAATTTTGCCACCCTAATTGTAATGCAACTTACCTTTTCCCGTCACCACAGCAAAATAGCCCAAGGCCTTCATAGGGAACAGTTTTCCTTCAACAATCTGTTGAATCTGTAGAGAGAGAAATAAATCAAATCCAAGACGAGGGAGAATGCAATAAAGTGTCATTGGGTTTCATCCAGTCTGTACCTCTTGACTGTTTGAGTGTACAATCCATTTTTTAAAACTAATGAAAGGGCACTCCTTTTTGGCTAAAGAGGATTATAAATGTTTTCAGAACATTTCAACTTGACAAATCGATTTTGTCCATGCTCTGTTTCAGGACTACCTAGACTTGTCCAACACATTTCTGTTTCACGTTACAAAAAAAAGTTTCAAATCAAACATTTTGAACGTGTGTGTGTGTTTGCGAATCTCACCCGGTTAGGGCTGGCCAGGTTCTTCTCTGCCAGGTCTACTTTGGTCAGGACAAATATGGTCCTCTTCCCCTGCGGGTCCATTTGGCTGACCAGGTCTGTGACAATGCTGCGCTCCGCATCCACTGACCCATCTGAGGACGAGGAAAGAGAGATGGAGGGTTCGGGAAGAGCAGGTGAGGGAGGAAGAAAAGGAGCTCAAGGGTGATCTGTTCATATTTGATCATGAAAAAAGGGGGACTCCAGTGTTGACTCACCCTGGATGCAGAGGATGATGGCGTTGGGGTTCTGCATGTAGTTCTTGCTGATGCTGAATATGGTCTCCTTGGTGTCGGCTGCCATGCCCGCTGTCACAGTCTGAGAGGAATTACATAGCATCACTGCACCTAACACTGTATGGTCACTGTTAATGTACACAAGCGTGTGTGCAAGTGTGTTTCTGTATGTGCTTCTGCGCGCGTGTAGCTGTGTGTGTGTACACTCACACTGATGACTCCTGGTAAGTCCACTAGTACCATCCTCTGGATGCCTGGTCCTTTGACACTCAGAGAGATCGTCTGCCATATGGAAACAAACATTTAGGCACAAACTGAAGTACACATTCTTAAAGCTGAAAGCTATAGAGGTTCTGTCCTCACCTCAGGGCTGACTGTCTGTCCCTCCTTGACACTCTTCCTCATCCTCAGCTCGATCTCATGTCTCAGGGCAGCGAGCTTCAGGGACAATAATTCATAAATGAATGAGTGAATAAACAAGAAAACAAGTGAATGAATTAAGATTGAAAGAGGCAGATTTCCCCATTTGTTTACAGTCCAGTCACCCCTCCCGCACATATGTATGCTGTATAAAACTTACGTCCTCCTCTTTGCCCAGGTCGAACTCTCGGCTGCTGTCCTTGAACATGGCTACGTGGTGCGGACCCTCGCTTAGCGTCACCTAGTGGAGGGGGAGAGAACAGCAGGCGGCAAAATGTAATTGACCACTTTCAAAGTCCCCAGGCCAAAACCACAACAGTAGTCTGGTAATGCTACCCATCCATCCAGACCACACAGGCCTCATTCAACCAATCAAACTGAGGACTAGAACGTCCCATATGGAACCGTGTAGACCTACAGAGCCTAAGAAGAAATCCATCAAAGCATTGCCACAGCAGTAGGTAAGGTTTGGACAGGTTGCCTTAAAAAGGGGCAATCTGGGATTCAAAAAAACAACAAAGCAGTCACTCCGCCACTTAAAAGTTATATTCTCAAAAAATCAACAGCTATACATCAATTACAAAATGGATGTACCAAAACCCAGATAAAATAACAAAACACCAAGTAAGCGTCGGATCTTATACATCTTTGATATCTTTGTAGCTACAGCGCTGGAAGTTAGGGATTTTGGGGGGGGGGTTCAGGTCATCTAGTAAATGAGTTCTTCTACCTTGACAGGAGAGCGGGTCATCATTTCTCCAGAGCCCCGGGGGAAGATCCTAGCCTGGGCGATCATCTCCAACACACTGGTCTTCCCTGCACTCTGGTCTCCCACCACCACTACCTAGAGTATAGCACAGTGGAGGGAGGGAAGGAGGAAGATGGTGGAGATGCGGAGGATTGGATGAAATGGGTGTGACAGACAGTAGAGGCGTAGCATTTCATAACAACGCCTTTACAAGAGGAACGAACGGGGCTATACTTGCGAACATAAGCAACCATTTCAATTTAAGCAGTTTCTCCTTTTCAAAATGCGTATCAGCCAATTAAAATCGTTGATTTACTTGCACGTGACAGAACGCTAAATTGTAGCTGGTCCCATCAGCTCAAATGGCTCACGTTAGCCCTATGCTAACCACGTGGCAGTGGTATTGTTCTGGAACAAGTTCTGCATCAGCCAATTCAAATCATTCATGTAGCTGGTGTTCCAACACGTGTTCATGGGAGCGTCCTAAACCTAGAGAGCACGTTTTCAACATCAAAGCAAACCATCACCGTGTATTCGACTGACTGCGTAGCAATGGATCAAAATCTCACATGAGTTTTTCCCCCTTTCCCCCTTTGAAACGTCGATTCACCTCTATTGGGTTTGCGTGTTGAAAAGGGACGTAGGCTGCATCCAACAGGTTGAAGATGGAGAAGGGATTTAGTAAGGAGCTACCTCGTTCAGCCAAGCACACAAACACACTGCTATTGCCTAATAATCATAGTTCATATGCTATATTACATGCCTGTTATATTACATGCCCATGCTCGAGGAGGATGGGCATTAGTGTACAGTAGCTAAACAGAGTGCACATAGCTATAGCCTACATTCTTTCACCATTTAGCAGTGTGCCACCTAGAAGCGATGGTGATAATGGTAGCCTACATTCTATTTGACAAATCCATAAGGCTCTTTGGTTTTTATTTTTAGGAAACTTCAATGTTGCGAGGTCCTCATTTATCTGTTTTGCAGAAACGCACATGGATGTGTGTGTGAAACGGAAACAAACACGTGGGATTTTGTTCACGTATGCGAAAACTTGAAAATGTTGTCTAATATTAGTAGCCTAGTCAAGGATGCATCAAATGACTATCCAGTCTTTAGATGTTCTTTAGGAATGAATTATATTCTTCAAGAAAATAGAGTATTCCTCAAACCAATTGGTGTATAGTAGCAACAAAACACAACCACCAAACCAGACAGGCAAATTCAGGACATCAAATACTTTCAAAATACAGAAGTCCTCTGCGTATGATACATTTTTGCATCATATGAGAACATATGAAAGCTGGTGGTTCCTTTTAACATGAGTCTTCAATATTCCCAGGTAAGACATTTAGGTTGTAGTTATTTTTGGACTATTTCTCTCTATACCATTTTGTATTTCATATACCTTTGACTATTGGATGTTCTAATAGGCACTACAGTATTGCCAGCCTAATCTCAGGAGTTGATAGGCTTGAAGTCATAAACAGCGCTGTGCTTCAAGCATTACGAGCCTGCTGCTGCCTACCACCGCTCAGTCAGACTGCTCTATCAAATCATAGATGTAATTATAATATAAATACACAGAAATACGAGCCGTAGGTAAATTCATATGGCCAAATCCAGAAACTATCATTTCGAAAACAAAACGTTTATTCTTTTAGTGAAATACAGAACCGTTTCGTGTTTTATCGAACGGTTGGCATCCATAAGCATTGCTGTTACATTGCACAACCTTCAATGTTATGTCATAATTCTGTGAAATTCTGGCAAATTAATTACGGGCTTTGTTTGGAAGAAATGGTCTTCACACAGTTCGCAACGAGCCAGGCGGCCCAAAATGCTGCATTTACCCTGACTCTGCTTGCACAGAATGCAAGAGAAGTGACAATATCCCTAGTTAATATTACCTGCTAAAAATAATTTATTTTAACTAAATATGCAGGTTTTAAAAAATATACTTGTGTATTGATTTTAAGAAAGGCATTGATGTTTATGGTTAGGTACATTCGTGCAACGACAGTGCTTATTTTGCGAATGCGCTTGTTAAATCATCACCCATTTGGCGAAGTGGGCTGTGATTCAATGATAAATTGACAGGCACCGCATTGATTACTTGCAACGCAGGACAAGCTAGTTAAACTAGTAATATCATCAACCATATGTAGTTAATTAGCGATTATGTTTAGATTGATTGTTTTTTTATAAGATAAGTTTAATGTTAGCTAGCAACTGACCTTGGCTCCTTGCTGCACTTGCGTAACACGTGGTCAGCCTGCCACGCAGTTTCCTCGTGGAATGCAATGTAATCGGCCATGCCGATTAATCGGTCAACCTCTAGTTTGTGGTGTCTTAATATAAATTGTAATGTCTTTTTAGTTCTGTGTTGGACCCCACGAAGATTAGATTAGCTGACGTTATGTCATCAGCTAACGGGAATCCTAATAAAATTAAAATGCAATATGAACAACATTTTGTTACAGACCAAAGGAACAAAAGTAAACCTTGAATTAGTAGTTTTAAAATATCCTTCTAGTGGTTAGGGTTGACCCATTTTAAGAAATTCCATTAGTTGTTGGATATAAAGTCTAAGATCTTTGACAGGCAGATGAAGAATTTCTTCCAGGATATAATCACTGCCACCTGGTGAGGTTAGCATAGGGATAATGTGTGCCATCTTATCTAATGGGACCAGCTCCAATTTAGCGTTCTGTCATAAATCAATTTAATTTAATTGGCTAATACACATTTTGAGCCAAAGGAAACTATTTCAATTTAAAATGGTTACTTCTGTTGCCAAGTATGGCCCCAATATTTATGGGATCTACTAAAGAAACATGAACATGAAAAAATAATGTCTCCTTAATTTGATTGCATTTCCAGACAGCCATGACCCCTTGGTTCATCTTTACCCTGGGTAGGTGATCCTGGGTGTTGTAGTTAGAGTCAAAATCTGAGAGGATGTCCAGGACCTCAGAGTACATGTCAATCAGAGACTTCTGTAGAAAAGAACACAGATAGAAAAATACTTTAGGGTAATGCCTGATGGGAGATTGAGTCTATTTCTTCAGGAGACAGTGTTTTGAAACAAACTCTTGTAACTTGTACTACCATGCAGAACACTGGTGTGTGTATGTGCATGACTGTGTAAGTGTGTGTGTGGTGTGCGTGACTCACACACACCTTGATCTTCCTCTGGTGGATGCCCTTCTCATCTTTCTGCAGCACCACTTTCCTCAGGTCCTTGTTCTCCTTCTCCAGTCTCTCCAGCATGCGCTGGTACTTCATCTACGTGCAAGAGAGAAAGAAGTTCAAGCTTTAACAACAAATCCTCGCTTTCACCATTTGTCAAAGTAAACTGGATTTTTTTTAACCTGACTTTACAAGGTCAATGTGGTACCTTACAAGTGGAGTCTATTTAAGGAAAGATCTGGATTTATTTTATTGGCCCATCCATTTGATACTGGATCCAGTGTACCTGGCACCGACGATCATACGACGCTCAAAGTCGTTTAGGTCAGTCGTTTCGCCCATTCTTACAATACATTGAACGCGTTGATGCCTGTCTGCCTGTTGATGCCTGTCTGCAAGCCACGGCCATTTTCGTGAACGGGTTGGTGTACCTAATAAACTGTGTGGTGGGTGTATATAACATTCTGTTTGTGGCAAGAAATTCAGATAATAATTTAAACTGAAAAACTTGAAGTGTTGAATCAAGCGTTGTTTTGTGTATCAGTTCACACACACAATGTGCCATGGAATCGTTACATCGGAAATCTCTTCCCAGCTATTTTGCAACCAGTAAACCCAGTGTGGTATTATGTGGTATAAAAACTTGGGGTCTGTTAAAAAAAGGAAGGATACGGACCATATTGGGCTGTACCTGAGTTCGGAGCAGTTCCTCTTGAAGCTGGTCCACCTTCTCCTTGTCTGAAGACTGGAGACAGAGAGCAAGTTCATTAACCCTCTCTTTCACGTCTGGGACATTTAACCCATCACCCACTGTGAGCCACTCCAAACCCACTGAGACCACTAGCATCAACACAGACAGCTAACGTGCACGTTACATTACACAGACCAGTGGGCACCGCAGCGGAGGAAAGCCAAGTTAATAGAAAAAAAAGGGGGAAAACTGATTCCAGTCCAGGTTGAAGTCATTTGTTTGGTCTTAACATGTAATACAGTAAATCAGTGCAAAAAAATTTAAATCACAGGCACAAGTAAAATCAGGCCCTGGAAAAGACGTCTGAATTATACCAATCATCAAAAGATCATCAAGATTATTACAGTATGATCAAACATGATTTTTCATGATTTCAGCAGCCCCTCCCCAGATTAAAGAGTTCCACACCTGCAATTCATTTTTGAGAGGTGGAGATCACAAAGCAGAGACAGAAGGAGACAGAGCACCAGTGAGCGGATGGATTGGGACAGCAAGAAGGGACAACAGATTAAACACACACACAAACAAGTACAGTACACACACTGATAGATGAGAGAAAGGGGCTATAGCAAAGGTGATTGTGCTAACTACGTGCAAATTGCAATGTTGGGATAATAGGCTATAGCAGTTAATCTGATTAGTGGACTAAGAAGAAAGATCTAGTACTGATTCCTACATCCTGATATAGGCCTATACCCAATTAGATAGATTTCACTGTATAACTGACATTTAGGATCATTCCAGAAGTGCACAGCACACCATGCAGCGGTATGTCCCTCCACTCCATGCAGTGTAGGTTGTCCGTACGTTAGTGAAGTGTTACGGGAGGACCGTTGGCCGTAGTCCAGCATCTAGCATGAGATAGGGAGCCTAGGCTATGTTACTGCGGTACTGAACTGGTGACAGGTGATTCTGAGATTTCCAGGCATCAGACATGCCATCCCACCAGTGGCACAACATAGCGGTCACAGCACACTGCCCTGAGGGACACCATGTGGATGGATTATGTTTTCCAATGTCTGCTCACACCAATGGGAAGTTTGCGGGGGATGACGGGGTAGTATGTTAAGGTAGGTTGAATAAAGCGAGATGTGTGCTACTGCAATGCAGCCTACAGTGCCTGGTGAAAGTATTCATCCCCCTGGCATTTTTCCTATTTTGTTGCCTTACAACCTGGAATTAAAGTTGATTTTTAGGGGGTTTGTAGCTTTTGATTTACACAACATGCCTACCACTTTGAAGATGTAAAATATATTTTTTTATTTTGAAACAAAGAAGAAATAGGACAAAAAAAACAACGGAAAACTTGAGCGTGCATAAGTATTCACCCCCCAAAGTCAATACTTTGTAGAGCCACCTTTTGCAGGAATTGCAGCTGCAAGTCTCTTGGGGTATGTCTCTATAAGCTTGGCACATCTAGCCACTGGGATCTTTGCCCATTCGTCAAGGCAAAATTGCTCCAGCTCCTTAAAGTTGGATGGGTTCCGCTGGTGTACAGGAATCTTAAGCCATACCATAGATTCTCAATTGGATTGAGGACTGGGCTTTGACTAGGCCATTCCAAGACATTTAAACGTTTCCCCTTAAACCACTCAAGTGTTGCTTTAGCAGTATGCTTATGGTCACTGTCCTGCTGGAAGGTGACCCTCTTTCCCAGTCTCAAATCTCTGGAAGACTGAAACAGGTTTCCCACAAGAATTTCCCTGTATCTAGCAACATCCATCATTCCTTCAATTCTGACCAGTTTCCCAGTCCATGCCGATATAAAACATCCCCACAGCATGATGCTGCCACCACGCTTCACTGTGGGGATGGGGTTCTCGGGGTGATGAGAGGTGTTGGGTTTGCACCAGACATAGCATTTTCCTTAATGGCCAAAAAGCTACATTTTAGTCTTATCTAACCAAAGTACCTTCATCCATATGTTTGGGGAGTCTCCCACATGCCTTTTGGCGAATCCCAAATTTGTTTGCTTATAGTTTTCTTTTAGCAATGGCTTTTTTCTAGCCACTCTTCCTCCCAGCTCTGTGAAGTGTATGGCTTAAAGTGGTCCTATGGACAAATACTCCTATCTTCGCTGTGGAGCTTTGCAGGTCTTTCAGGGTTATCCTTGGTCTCTTTGATGCCTCTTTGATTAATGCCCTCCTTGCCTGGTCCGTGAGTTGTGGTGGGCGGCACTCTCTTGGCAGGTTTGTTGCGGTGCCATATTATTTCATAATGGATTAGTGGTGCTCCATAATGGTGCTCCGTGGGATGGTCAAAGTTTCTGATATTTTTTTTTAACACAACCCTGATCTGTACTTCTCCACAACTTTGTCCGTGACCTGTTTGGAGAGCTCCTTGGTCTTCATGGTGCCACTTGCTTGGTGGTGCCACTTGCTTAGTGGTGTTGCAGACTCTGGAGCCTTTCAGAACAGGTGTATCTATACTGAGATCATGTGATACTGAAATAAAGTCCACCTGTGTGCAATCTAACTAATTATGTGACTTCTGAAGGTAATTGGTTGCACCAGATCTTATTTAGGGGCTTCATAGCAAAGGGGGTGAATACATATGCACGCACCACTTTTCTGTTTTACATTTATTGTTTTAGGAAACAAGTATTTTTTTTCCATTTGGACTATTTTGTGTATGTCCATTACATGAAATTCAAATAAAAATCCATTTAAATTACAGGTTGTAATGAAACAAAATAGCAAAAACGCCAAGGGGGTGAATACTTTTACAAGGAACTGTATATAGGCTAAATAGCATATGCAAACTAACATAATAAGACAAAAGCAGCTAGACCAGAATGAATTCAAAGCTGACCAGAAATTTGCAAAGTGATACAAAAGATGCTGTTCATTGAGTATTTGCTAATATCATTTCATTGTACTCAGCGATCAGAAAGTAACAATGCACAGTACAATTCGTTGCTTGTAGCATATAGCCGAAGCTATAAAAAGATTGCAGTTTAAATCAACAATGACTAGAGATACAATAAAGTGCACCACAGTGCCTTCTTGTCCACTTCACATAGGATAGTGAGCGAGGAAGGAGCTCTAGGGTTGCTAAATGAGGCAAATCCAAACGGTATAGGACCATAGGAATTTCATCCACCAATCTCAAACAGCATTCCATATTAAATTACTCAGCAAATCTCCATTCGTGTGAATTTAAACGGCAGGGGATTTGTCCATCCTGAGGAGGGCGGGTGGTTTTGTGGGCAGTTCTACTGTTTACGTTCTGAAGGGGGCTTCTACAGATGAGAGCTGGGTGGTGGGAGGGGGTAGGACCTTCACCTTGCGTTTCTGCTGAGGGGGGCTGGGACTGGGGTTCTGGGTGGTGGTTGGCATTGGCTCGGGTATCAGGCGCGGGCGTGGGGGGGGTGGGCTGGGGGCGGGATCTGGGCTTGGCCGTGCGTTTTTGGATGCGGCGGCCCGCCGGACCTCCTCCTCGGCCTGCTGGATCTGCTGTTGAATGAGAATGAGCTCGCCGAGCAGACCCTGAGGGACGTCACAGTGAGAGAGAGGCAGGAGCAACACAGCCGTCAACACAACCTACTGTACCCGTCAGTCAAGCAACCCACTGACCAACCAACTAAGCTGGAGCTGGAGCCAGGGCTGACCTACAGCTAGACAACCCAATGTCGATCTATGCCTAGCCTATGCCCATCATCATCGATGGTCACCATTCTGTCAAAGCTTGTGGGTAAACTGAATCGACGTCTAGCTCCTAGATCTTGCCACCATCATCGGTACCCAACAAAGTCATTCTTTCTCTGTCAAAGAGACTCCAGAACAGACGAAAGCCAATCTGGAGATCTGAACGCGGACGAAGCAACTGATATCCCAACCAGTGTCTCTCAGCCAGTGGCACACGGGGAAGGATTCTGTAGAGTAATTGTTTCTTAGCAGTCTTCCATCACTATGGCTTTTTTAGTCATACCAAAACACAACTGATACCTTGCAACTTAAAGAATGATTATGCTAGACGAGGCAATGTAGATATGACAAATGAACACTCAAGAAATTATGGATTGAGGTCTTGAAGAAAAAAAGCCCATGTGTAGATGTACTGGATACATTATTGAAAGTGGGTAAACTATTTAAAGTGTGGCTGATATTCAACACATGTAATTATATTGAAAAGGATATTCTCTGCTAAAATCAGCCTGATGATTAGCGAAGCAAGCTGCACTGGGAATAGGGTTGCACATTTCTCAGGTTTTCCAGAAATCCCATTTGGAATATTGCTGGAATCAGGAGGGAATAAGCAGGAAATCTGTGAATCCGCTAACCAGGACTTCTAGCAATGAGTGATCTGTCAAGGATGGAGCAGAAAGCGTGATGCAGGCCAGTGGGAGATGAGCGAAGCTCAAGCCCAACGGTCCCCATGTTGGGACCACTGCTTTCGATTAAAAGCAGGATAGAGGTATATGGATGCCATAGATTGTAGAACAATAGGCTGAATATTAGACAATAGGTCACTCTTTTTAACATATGAAAGTCACTAGGGTTGAACAGCGTGAAAACATTAAAAGCAGGACTATTCCATTGAACTTGAGGACAACAGTGGAAGAGCCCCTTGGGAGCAGAGGAACAATACAAAATGGGCAGTATGTGAAGACAACGGGAATGAAACAGAGGAAGATACAAAAGTGCTGTTCAGAAGCTTAAGAGTATAATCTCCTGAATGCAGCATGAGACTTCTGGAAAAACAACACATAGAAGAGCATGAGGGGGGGAGCAAGGGCAAATAATCAGCATAAGTGCATATAGCCCATATGATTTTCTAGCCATGATGTAATTACTCTGTAAGATTGAGGACTTAATGATCACCTTCATGTCACAAATGGTAACACAAAAAAAAAACATACCTGCATTCCCTCGCAGGAATAAATATCATTTTGTACAAGTGACAAAATAAAAGCTGGTATCCGAACCTCAGTTGTACAGAGTACAAATATCTGCTATTTTCAATGGTCAACAACATACAATATTAAAAACCACTTATCCATAAACAGGCAGCCAGAATGGGGGTCAATTCCAGTAAAAATAAGCAGAAATTCAGTTAACCTGAATACTGCCCTTTACCTCTAGTAGTTTTCAACTCAAGAACTGAATCTCACTTCATTTCACAAATTGCCTGGAGCTGAAATGGAATTTCCCCAAACTGCGAACTCAACAAGCAGCAGTTTCTTTCTACAATGAGACACAGCTATATGTCACAGGGAGCGAGGCTGAGCGAGGGTAAGCTAGTAAGGCGGTGCAGAGCATACTTGCCTTCTTGAACTGTTTGTCGCTGGCCTCCGGTGTGGCGGTGACCGGGGCCTCTGTGGCTGCTTTCACTGGAGTGTCCCCAGGGGCTTCTGCTAGGAGACAACAAAACCGTCAATTATAACACTTGACAAACATAAGGTTACCCACACATGATAATACATTATCTTTAATAGTTTATTAGCAATAAGTAATAATGAGTCAAAAGTATTGGCATGCCCAACATTAGAGAGGCCTTTATCTATGCCCCAGATCAGAAGAAGCACCCGGTCCCATGTGACAGAATCTCAAATGTTTGGAAAATATTGCTCACAATAGAATTTGCTGATTGGCTGAAAGCCGTGGTAATTTGTCCTGCTCTAATTACTTTGGTAACCAGTTTATAATAGCAATAAGGAACCTCAGGTGTTTGTGGTATATTGCCAATACACCACAGCTAAGGGCTGTATCCAGGCACTCCGTGTTGCGTCGTGCTTTAGAACAGCCGTTCGTCGTGCTGTAAAGGCCATAAACCAAACCCCCACGGGCTTTATCGCTTAAAAACTGCACTTGAGTGTCATGGAACAACAATCTCTCGTCCAGCCAATGACAAGCCTCGCAATAACAAGCCTCGCACATACCGTACAGGACTGCGTCCCAAATGGAACTCTATTCCTTATATAGTGCCCTACTTTTGAAAAGAGTCATATGGGCCCATGTCTAAAGTAGTGCACTACATAGGGAACCACTTGGGACATGACAGGAATACACCCATTGTTTTAGCAAATCAAAGAAGAGGGAGGGATGTGGTTTGAGGTGTTTGCATCCATCAAAGACACTGTGCTTCTTCCAAACATCTGAGAAGCATCAGCTACCAGCAGACAAGGAGAGCCCTCTCAGCCAAGGATAAGGGATCCCATAATGTAAGTAGAGGAGGGGGGAGAGCCCAGGGAAGCCAAAGAGAGAGGAGGAACTTGAAAGTCAAAATACAGAAACACACAAGCAGAACAGACAAAAGCCACAGTCAGACTAAACTGCATGACAAGGGAGAAGAGGAGACTATGAAAAACAAACAGACTGTATCTGTTGTTAAGAGCACTGTAGACCAGAAGGATAAAGATCTCATTATCATATCCAATTCAATTCATTCCAAGTTTGTCCAATTCAGTTTTCAGAGGACTTGTGTTTTTAGAGGAATTCAATTACACAATGGGACAGTACACAAAATGTCCTTCTCTGCACCCTTTTGATATCAATATGACTTAAGGTTAAATCCTCTGCATCAATTAAAGCCCGTGTGTCAATCAAAGCACACTCTGGTACTACGGCCACCCAAAAGACAAATCCTTCCATTAATAATTTGTCATTGGCGTATCAGACAGCAGCATAGAGTACCACAGAATGAGTCATAATACCCATAAAACCTAGCAGTCAAACAGGGAAAAGGTTCCAATTGTTTTTCCACCGTTCATTCCCCCCCCATTGGTGATTTTAGAAACACTTCAAATAATGGCTGTGTTTCTTGCAGGCTTACCCTGGGGAAACGTTTTGATAATCGTGTAAGTCTCTCAAGGAACAGGTAACTTTTATCAATATATTCACTTGTATTTTCCAGCAAGAAAATGAGATGCTTATTAGCTTCTAACGTGGCTATCATAAAGAACTACAAATACCATCGTGATCTGGACGAGACTGCCGAATCGAAGCAAAGGTAAAAATCTCTGGATTAACCATCTAACTATGTTAGCTAAACGAGTTAATGAATAAATTGGATACATTTCTTTAAATTGACAATTCTGTGCAAGTTTTAAATAGCTAATTAGCATTTTCAAATCTGAGAATAAATAGAGCAGAATATATTGATAAAAGTCACCTTGTCCGAGAGAGATGTACATGCTTATCAAAACACACCACCAGGGTAAACCTACACGAAACACAGCACTTATTTTAAGTGTTAAAATCCCCATTGGGATAACTGTATGGTTTAACTGCTAGGTTTTAAGGGTATTATGACATTTCCACTGTGATGCTCTATTGGACAAATAAATCAGCTGGTAAATAAATAAAGCCAATCGTGTTAAGTTAGGAGGTGCCAATCCAGGAACACATGACATCGTCTTTGGCTCCAAACCCCTGTTAACCACGTCTGCAAGGGTGCTGCTGCACACACACACACCAACGTTGGGTATTCAAACAGCACCAGGGAAGAGAATGGAGGGGCTGAGTGTGGGGTGTACACACCTAACAACAGACGCAGACCAGAAGCTCCTTCACTACCCACACTCACACCTGTGAAGAATGCGGAGGGGGAGGGGGTGGGGGGGGGGAGAACACAACATAAAAATCAAAAGACTGAAGCAAAAAGGGGTCAGAGCAGGGTCACTGCTGCCAGAATGTGAGCTTGTTGTTGTGGCTGCGTCCTGCAAGTCCAGAGGCGACTTTTGCAATCTGGGCACGCAATTGTGATACTACTCATTATACAGGATAACTAATCGATTGGCCTAATTTGACTGTGTGAAATCAATGGATTGGTACTGTTCACTTATGCTCAGCACATGCATACAATAGTAACATTGTCAAATGACTCATATTGACCTAAATTAGACCCAGTTACTTTGGAAATTATACTTAGCCCATAGAGATCCTATTAAATTACTCGAGGGGTAAATGTCATAAACCCTCAAAGTTCCAGAATGGGGTGAAAATGGCAGCCATATTAGTCAGGGAGAAATCCAACCTAGTCTAATAATTGGACTGAACGGCAGTAGAGTCCAAATCCCTCTTTTTACAGGACAATAAAAGGCATGTGATACAGGCATGTGTAATACAACTGTCTACCTAAAATATTGTCATATAATTATAAATGCAATCTATATGGATTTCATACAAATTTGATGTATACATAGCTTCTAAAATATATGTAAACGGACCATAAATGCCTCCATTTTTGTTTTCTTGGAAAACAATAGCAGTGGTCGTTGCATTTACAATTTGTCTAAGTAATAACATCAACTGATCTCAGTCAGTGCATGGTTGTGGATGGACTGCATTGTTTGAATGGAATGTTGGCTGTTCATTTGAAACATTTATTGAATCATTCCTTAAAAAAAAAAAAAAAATTAAGTCTGGCTCCCTAGGTAACAAATATAATCTACACATAAAAAAATAAATGACTTTACACAATATCTTATCACAGCACTGGAAGATCATGGATGACCAACTCCCTGACCAAAATGGCTGAGCTTTAGCCCAGCAGAAGAAGGTTCCTGTCCATTCTAGTACTCAAAATTCCAAAATCTTTGACTTAGCCTATAAAAACAGCTGCCGTCAGCACATAATTATAGTATGCTTAGAAAAATGTAAATCATAGAGACGGGTGGAAATTGCTCCATAGCTCGAGGTGTATTCATTAGTGCACGCCGTAGCAAAATGTTCTGCAAATGTCCCCCCCCCCATTTGCTTCCTAGTGAATACACCCTAGAGTGTGTCCCCTCTCTCCTCACTTCCTCTGGACTTCCAGCAAGCAGTATATTGAGCAGACTATTTCAACACAAGGCAGCCCAATTGTGGTGTTAGATACACTTCACAAGGACATCAATGATGCAAAAGCCCAGATAAGAGGTGGGAAAGTGAAAAGTGGCTGGAACTGGCACTGTAAATTGGCAAAAATAAAACATTTAACTGATTGCTGGAAAGTAGATTGCAACAGTAGGTAATGCAGGTGTGATTAGACAAGGATTGACAAAAGAAGCCAACTTCAAATTCAGATAATCAATGACGTGGAGTGTGACTTTCTACCACCTGGGGCGGGTGCTATAGCTATTCTGGATTCATAAAGCTCAAAACGTTGAGCACTTTTGCCACTTCACCTAAGATCTATAAAAAAATATCTAATCCTATGCAAAAAAAAATAGTTGATTAACTGGTTTGTCCAACATGGGCATATTGAAGCATAAAATGGCAATATATATATATTTTTTTATCTGACAAGACTGTGTACTCACCGGTGGAGAGTATGCTCTTCAGGAAGGTGAAGTTCTCTCCTATCTTATCAAAGTCAGGTAACTCGGGTAGGAGCTTGGCAATCTCCTCTAACTCAGGCAGAATTTTGGTTAGTTTATCTGTGTGTAGAAAAGTGAGATATGGTTAGTGGAGTTGACCATTTGAACAAATGTTGTGTTGCATGCATCAGACTTAAATGAACCAAACTAAATAAGCAGCCTTAAAAGATGGAATCCGCAGTAGGGGAAACAGCGCCACTGTCCGCCCCACGGCTATTGTTATTGTTTTGTTTACAAAGCAGAGCTGGGGAGCGTTGCACATCGGAAAAAAAATAATATCACGCATGCAATGATGTCAGAGGGGGGTGAAAAAAACAGTGTTCGTTGTTTGCAGCAACTCCTCCGTTGTTGAAATATCGCAAAACGGACATGGCAGTTTCAGCAACAAGGATTCCAGTTTAAGATAAAAATAGCAATGGCTCAGTCTGTTTTACAATTCACATCTGAACAACCACACACTGCACTGACTGACAGAGAAGAAACCAACATGACAAGGTGTTTAACACTTTCAAGATTACAGACTTCTAACGAGGCATTTTGTGGCATACAGGGAGGGGGACACCTACCTAGGTCAATTTGATCACTCAGCTCCCAGACAAAATCAGGTATTACCCAATTGTATGCACTCATATCAGGCAGCATATCCTTCCACTCCTCATAGGTCTGGAAAAACAGAACATAAGTGGCATTTCAATCATATGGTCAATTTACAATTCTATATATATGGGACAACAACAAAAAAAAACTCCATTAAAGACTAACAAGAACAACATTTCAAGGGATGGTTTAGGAGACAATAAGTAAGGGGTGTGTGTTCTAGAGGAGTGGCACTTCCACTGCGTGGCATTATTTTCCAGAGATCTTTTCCGAGTTGATTATCCCGCTTATACCACGACTATAATCTAACTACGGCTGTGACGGTCATGGAATTGTGGATGATGGTAACTGGCCAACCGAAAGACCACGGTCACCGTATTAACTGTTAGAACAGCAGCAAAAAAAAAAAACGATGGATGTGAAGCTATAGAAATAGATTGAATGGAATGGGCGTACCCCGTTCAAGCCAATGGTGGCATAATGGGTGGACTGGCGAACATTGCAAGTTTCCTGCATACCAGCAAAGCAGGAAGTTATCACGTTGTTAAGAGTTCATGTTACGGCAGAAACGGACTCAAATGAACGAATGCCCGGCCATCCCGTCTTCAAGCATCTATTCGTTCCAAAAAATGTGTAATAATTCTTAAAAGGTTATTTTATTTTCATCCATAACTATCGGTTACACAGTTATAGAGTAATTGAGCCAGCCCTGAATTGAACACATTTGCACCTAGAAACTTGTTCAACATTCACCGAAGTAGCCAGCAGGTTTACTAGATAGTAGGGCTGTGCAGAGTACTCGGACAAAACAAGTACCATAACTGATATGGAGCATTTTCTGAATACAATTATGACGCAAGTTTCTTTTTGTAATTATCCGTGATTGAAATAAAGTTATTTTCAGGTGCCAGCACCCATCTCTCTCTCACTGAAACAGTATGAAGTGCTATTGGCGAGTTCTTTCTATAAAGAAACGGGCGGGGTATCTGTTGAGCCTGCTGCAATGATTGGATTAGAACAAGATGCTCTCATTTCCCCCAGACAGGCAGGCATCTCTGCCGCCTCCCCCAGGGCACAAGTCTCACCTTCATGTATGAATCAGAATCTGGAGCTAGTCACTGTTGCTCAATCTAGTTATTTTCTGTCAACTTTATTCAATTGCAGACGATGAGATTCAAGCCATGCTTGCTTGCTATTATTATTTATTCTTGCCCGGGCATGTTTACAGAGCGACAGATCATTAGAAAATAAAATGACAAATGTAGATAGTTTGTTTTGATTGGACAAATGTTGTGGCATAAGTGTCGGGAGGAAAAATTATTTGCTCCTCTTGAAAGTGAAACAACAAATGGGACAAACAAATTAGACTACCTTCATCTAAATCTGTGTCTGGGATAAATGCAGGCAGTAGTAGCCAGCCAGCCATGCATTAGGTGAATAGCCTATTCTGTTGATAATTGAATAGGACTAAGTATGAAAATCATGTACATTTTCATCCGTCGGGGTCATTTAACTTTGAACAATGTGTGCAAATGAGTGAAGGAACACGACGATGTGCTCAGAGATAATGCAATAATAATAATGAGATAATGCAATAATGCATACTTTTTGTACTGTTCATGTTTTACAGGCATTTAAAGCACACTTCCGTGTTTTCTGATCACAAGTAAATACGATTACAAGTATCAAATGTGATAAAACCGATAAGATTACAATGAGATCAGCACACCCCTACTAGGTAGCTACAGGAGTTGCCCTGGTAACCAAACAAATAGACTTGCTAGCTTAGCTAACCAAACCATTAGTCCTATATTGCTATTATGAAAATCTAATTCAACAATGTCAATAATGTTTTCAAAATCAGCTTTTGCTTTCAAAAGCAGCTCAAACATAGAACATGTAAGAATGAACTTCATAGCCATTGAATTATACCGTGCATTATAGGGAATTATACAATCGAACACTAATTTCTGATTGGCTTGAAGGGCATTCTTGAGTGTGAATTATTTCCCGATAACGCACGGTATACCTGCACAATAGAATTCAATGGCTATAGTTCCTTCTTACATGTTCTGATTGAGCTGCTTTTTCACTGGATGTTGAACACATTTCTACCAGCAAATGAACACATTTCTAGCAGCAAGTGTGTTCAATTATAACCATGGTATAAAAGGAATAATCAACTCTGAGCTCTGTTGATTATTAATCAACTTGGGGCTCTATGCATTCGTCTCTATGCATTCCTATCCCTTAAATAATGCACGCTCTAGAATGCCCTTCAAGCCAATCAGAAACGAGTATTCAACAATGCCAGGGTATTTCACATTCTAAGTGACAGGAAAGGGTTAAGTCTTTAAAAGGTCCCTTCCTTTCTTCTGTCTTGAAAGAGTCTGGGTTAAAAATAGAGGCGTGACGGGAGCCTACACAAGCTAAACTTCAACAGAATCATATGTTAACCTGGTGCATATAGTGAAATGGGTTTGAGATAACACGCTCGTAAGGGCATCTCATTGTGCTGGCAGCCTAGCGCGTCACGTGACCTGAATAAACATACACCCTAGCAGATCAGCAGTCAACTGTAGAGCAATTAACCTTGGTTTCACTGGATGTTAAGAACAGTAGGTGGACTCACTCCATTAGGATTACAAAATCACCATTCAAATTCAATATCACTTGATCCTATGCCCAGTTTGAACGGTAATAAACCACTATATCTATGTGTTTGTTATTCTCAAAGCTCTTACCAAGCAGGTAAAGCCAATTAGTGTCAGAGTGTCAACCACTATCTAGATTTTAAACAGATTCTCTATCAAAATTATGGGACAGAAACCCAGGCACAGATTAAGCCTAGTCCTGGACTACAAAGCACTTTCAATGGAAAATCTGTGTCTAGGACACATTCCCTTAACATTCAACTCTCTCTCCTCCACCTCAAATGTGCGGTGTACCTTTTTGGCGGTGTACCCGCCTCCCACTGCCGAGCCCAGCACGATGTACCGGAGCTTGAGCAGCCTAGAGGCTAGGCGCAGCATCCAGAAATTGCGGTGCTGCTGGTAGCGCCAGCCGCCATGGCCGCCTGGGGGAGGCTTGGGAGACCGCATGGGCAGCCGGGACATGGAGGTGAAGTGGCGGGCTGCCGAACAGTGCGGGGGGCGCTGGGCGTTGGCACTGGCGTTGTACCGGTGGTGGATGGCACGGGACAGCGGGTGCAGCTTCTGCAAGGGCATCCTGAACCTCACCCCCATGTTTTTGGAGACCAGGTTATTGCAGGCCACGCTGACAAGACAGAGAAAACGAGTCAGGGATTAAGACCCACAAGTAAATTCAACACTACCTTCTGCAGACATCAGTTTGGTGTGATTAGTTGAAAGACTAATTATAACTGTACATTACAACATGATGCCCGAACAATGGCATGACAGTGTTGATTGAAAGAAAGCGGGGGAAAAAATGAAAGCTAGCTGAAAACCTGTCTGGCTAAATACACTACAGTAACGTTAGTTACCTAAAAATACTACAATAATGTTAGCTAGCTAATTTAGTTGACTGCGTTAAATGGCTAACGTTAACTGGCTACCAGCATGTCAGCCTTTGCTTTTGTTTTGCAGATGGCCAGCACACACCCCATCCAACGTTAGCTAGCTAGTTGGACAATTATTTACGAGCAGGCCGCTTGTCAGGGATTGACATTTGTTTTACAACGTAACTACCTAATTGCCAGTTAACCCGCTTCCTGGCCATCAGAGGAATAACAACCTTTTCGTAATCAGCCGCTACCGGCTCAAGCCAACTAACGTTATCTAGCAAAGTTAGCCAGTCATTTCATTAGAAGTTGTACATCACTGCCATCAACTATTGCTGTTTGAAAACGTCTATCTTGTCTAGATAGTATTGTGGTCAGCATTGCTAACTAGCTCGATATAGCCTAGCTAGCTACACTAGCCAGCTGGCGCTAAAGGTTGAGCTTTTGGAAATGGTAGTACCCCACTTACCAGGCCACTGCTCTTCCAACTCGTAACATAGCTAGCTGTTGCTATTAAGTTACCAACAAGGGGTGAGTGCAAATTTATTATAAAGTCGCGCTTAGGCACTATTTAAATCATCTTTCCAGATGGTACACATTGGTTATTGCTAGCTAGCTAACAAGGACACGGCAAGAAATCGGAATGACAGGTCCACTTCCTGGCAATGAGTCCAACCTCCAAATTAGCACTGCCAAAACACAGTCTATGGTGGTTAAGGTTCCTATACAGTATCTGTCGTACATACTCAATCACATCTCATATGATATAACATTTTCTCTAATTTATCAACAAGTAAATCAATTGGATGAATTATTATTTCAAACATTTATAGTAAGAATTTCCACACTGTAATCTGACTAAAAACACCATTGTGTCTTAATTGTTCTTCCATGGAAGCTGTGGACCTCCCAAAATTGCTGAAAAAGTAGCACAAGTCCAGAACTACTCATACTCTAGGGTGTGGATGGTCTAATAATACACAATATCAACTTCATGACTCCTCAATGTTGTACAATTATGATGGGTGATTGCTTCGCTCTCTAAATCATCCAATTTTTACTGCAAGCTTATGTCTTCCTCTGGGTACATTGACTTCAAATCTAAACCTAGGATGCTCATGGTTCTCACCCCCTTCCATAGACTTACACAATACTTATGACAACTTCTGGAAGACATCCTCCAACCTATCAGAGCTCTTGAACTGACATGTTGTCGACTCAATCAAAGGATCAGAGAATTGATCTAGTACTGAAAGCATAAACTACAGCTAGCAAGCACTGCAGGGCATAAAATGGGGTGAGTAGTTGACTCAAAGAGAGAAAGACAATAGTTGAACAGAAAAAGTGTGTGAGTTTGAGCATGTCCATTAGGCCTATGGATTAAAAAAAATATATCAGCATGAATTAGATTGCGCAATAAAAGCCCCACTTTTATTCCATAGGCTGGGATCCACACTATGCAGCTGTTTGTTGCAAGAGCGCATTTTCCACTGGCTATCTACTGGTTTCAAAAACAATGATTGACAGGCATCTTAAACTTCTTGAATTCAACAATTTTTGGGTTCAAGTACACATTTATATTTGTGAACAGCCATCCACAACAACCACAATCCGTAAGGCGCAAATAGCTAAATGAGAGAGCAGCGGTGTTATTCACATCAATGCGTGATGTAGATATCAATAATAAGTGATATCTGTATCGCCGTAGACTACACCACTGTTGTCATCCTTGCCTTCAAGCGTTTATTCAAATTGGATCATCTTTGGATGCCAACAGCAGTCGCATCATTGGAAGACAGAGCTTGGACTGCAGCCTACAAAAGCCTATTCCTGCTCTTTTCCCGCAATCCATCAAACACATTTGGTGTGTCATCATAGTGGTCTCTGACTTGTGGTCAGACTCGCTCAGGTGGAACAAACTTACATTTGCGCCTTTTTTCAATGCTGATTTGAATGTCATTGAGAAAACAGAGAAGTGATATTCAAAGTAATCCTCGAAGTAATCTTCTAGTTCTTCAAAAGTATCTGTAATCTGATTACAATATTTTTTTTGCTGGTAATGTAACAGATTACAGTTGCCGTTTTTTTGTAATCCTTTACTTCCCAACCCTGATCATCCAATATGCTGTAATGGAAATAAGGCTATGCTCATGAAAAAAATCATCCTCCCTCCTCTTAAACAGCACCAACCGCCACTGACACACACACACACACACACACACACACACACACAGTAACACAAAATAATAGTTTCTGGAGGTTCTCTCCTCATTTAAAATAGTGCATTATACAGTATAAAGGGAATACGGTGACATTTGGGGTGCAGACTATAAACTGAGCCGAATACAACAAACACATCCATATATTTCTATGTATATATTCTTATTCCATCCTTACTTGGATTTGTGTGTATTAGGTAGTTGTTGTGGAATTGTTAGACTACTTGTTTGATATTACTGCACTGTCGGAACTAGAAGCACAAGCATTTCGCTAGTCTCGCAATAACATCTGCTAACCATGTGTGTGACCAATAAAATTGTATTTTATTTGACATTTGTTCAAATGATTTAATGCTTCTCCCATTAAATAAAGGAGCCAGATGGGTGTCCGGGTGGCATCCCTGACATCTGATTGGCCACCCCTGGCAGTTTGATGCTGATTGACCTCTCACTTCACCTCTTATTGAAAGAAGCATTTATTTTGATGTTCGGCGGCGCAGTTTTTCAAATCGAGGACGATGAAGAGAGAATGTTAATGTAGGTTGCGAGATACAGAAGAAGAAGAAGGACACACAGAAGAAGAAGAGAGATTCTTTCCACAGTTCCACGAGTTCTTTTCGCGATTGGCGAAAGCATCATATTTAAAGTAAGTTTTAAGGTTTCAGCATCGGGTTTAGATGTCATGAACAACATTTACGAAAGTTGATTCGCTGTGTAAGTTAACGTTAGACATTTGGCTCCATTAACAGACAGTTAACCAGATAAGAGAGATCGGTTCCCAATTTAGCTTAACCTTATGTTTTTCATCTGTGCTAGTAATACACGCAAACACATTGCAGTGTTTAGCTCATGTTGGGTAACTAGTCACTTTAGGCTACAGCTGTCAGTATTCAGCAAGTTAACATTCAGCAATTTGAAATCCACCAACTCCGTTAGATTTTCGTACTTGAACTCAAAACGAACAATTTGTTATTATCATCAATCTGTTAACGTTACTCAAAAGATGACCACAATTTGCAGACCGCCTGATTGCTATTGTGAAGGTGTAAGAAAGTATAGCTAGCTAAGTTACTTACTGCAGAGTAGGGCTAGACATGATCTAACGAGTAACTTACAGTTGGCTGGTGGTTGATTTTAAGGTACAGCTATGATAATGGGGATTTGTAATTAACATTGTGATTGGACAAAAATTTGGGTAATTGGATGCTTAGATGTCTTTTTTTTGTATAGGATCAATTAAACATGAAAAGAAAGGGAGAGATATCAGACTTCTGTTCCAAAAGGACACAATGGTAGGCCAAGGCCTATACTTTAAACTACACGTTTTAGTTAGCAGCTGTTAGTATCTAATCTTGTGGATGCCTTAATGATACATTTCCGTGGAGATATGACACAACATTTAACGTGTATTTCAGACGTTTTGAAGATCCAGAGAAGAGGGTCCTGTACCAGCTGTGTTTGAAAACATTTCCCAGAACTCAGCATGGTTCTCAGAAAAGGGCTTTCAACATCTCCTGGAATAAGGACAATTCATGGCTTGAATATTCTGTAAATCAAGATTCAACCTATTGTTTCGCCTGTGTGCATTTTTCTCTGCCCAATAGACCTGAATCTGCCTTCACATCACAGTCGGGTTATTGTAACTGGAAAAAGGCACTATTTGAAGATTCTGGGTTTAAGCTCCATTCGAAGGCAGAGCATCATATCAATGCTGTGTATGCTTGTGTAACAGTATAATTTTAAACCGTCCCCTCGCCCATACCCGGGCGCGAACCAGGGACCTTCTGCACACATCAACAACAGTCACCCACGAAGCATCGTTACCCATCGCTCCACAAAAGCCGCGGCCCTTGCAGAGCAAGGGGAACTACTACTTCAAGTGACGTAACCGATTGAAACGCTATTTAGCGCGCACCGCTAACTAAGCTAGCCGTTTCACATCCGTTACACTTGGAATCAGCATAAAAGGGCTATTGACAGCAACTCATTAATGTTAGGCATCATAAATGAGGACCGGAAAAAGTAAGTGGAGGAAAACTGTCCTTACATTAAAACAATTGCAGATGTGCTCCTATTAACTGCCATTCAAAACATAGTGCAGAGAGGTCACCGAGAGTCTGATGACTCTCACAACCAGAGTGATTTTTTTTTTTTTTTACATTTAGAAGAAATCGCAAAGCATGAACCTCTCATAGAGAAAGGGATGAATGCATGTGGCAATGCTAAGTACACGAGCCACCAAATCCAGAACAAAATTCTTGAGGGCTTAGCTGAGATGGTACAAAGCGAAATAATAAGATGGGTAAAAGAAAGATACGTTTTTAGTGTAATTACAGATGAAACCAGAGATTGAAAGAAAAGAAGAACAATGGGGCCATCCACAAAAGCTTAGATGCAGCAGGTCTCACAAACATTATAATTGATTGCCTTGAAAAACATTGTTCTGGACTACAGAAATAAACTTGTGGGGCAAGGCTATGACAGTGCATCCGTCATGAGCGGAAAGCATTCTGGTGTGTCTGTTCGGATTCAAAATTGTATGTGCGCTGTAACGCACATGGTTTGGTTTTGGTTCTTGCCGATGCGGTAGAATCGGTGCCTGAGGCAGTTCACTTTTTTGCTCTCCTGCAGAAGTTTTATAACTTTCTATTTGGCTCGTACGTTCATCTCAAGTGGCTTGTAGTTCAAAAAGAGCTGTAGCCACAGCAGCAGCCCAGGGAACGACAGAGACTTACGGATGGAAGGTGGGCATGCAGATGCATCACATGCCGTAATCTGAGGGACAGGCTTCCAGCAGTTCTGAGAGTGCTACAGGATATCATACTTGAAAATAGTGGTGATCGATTAGTGGAGGCAAGGGGCCTTCTTTCTCAGATTGACATTTCATAGGGCTTTTGGTTACCTTTTTTTTATAAATTGCTTGGTGATGCCAGATGTCTTTCTGACATGCTCCAATCAAGCGCTCTCGACCTAGCAAGGGCTGTGGATCAAGTAGGTGCCCTTACAGACACATTACAGGACTACAGAGGGTGACTTTGGAGAACTATGGAAAGAGGTTGCAGAGCACTGCAAAATAAGTATACAAACTTAGCCTAAAACAAGCTTAAAATTTTACGACTCATAGATGATGAGCACTGTAGGACAGAAAAATAGTGACCAAAGTGATGGTGAGAGCTTCCGAAGAGCTATCTTTTATCTGGTGCTTGACAGTCTCGCAGCGGAGCTGCAGAAGCGTTTTCCAAAGCAAAATTGCCAGATGATGCAAAGGGGTCGAGTCTCTCAACCCAAAGAGTACAACATTCTTGAATGAGGAGCCTCTGTTTGCCTTTGAGTCAGATTTAGAGGACCTCAAACATGAGGTTCATCAAACCAAGCGGCCTCTTGATACAAGAGAGAGAGAGAAAAGTGGAAGGGACAGACCATCTCCTCTCCTTGACTTTGTTGTGTTTCTAGAACCTTATAAAGAGCTATTTCGACATTGCAAGATTTCTGTTGTTACATCAGTCGGCAGTGCTTTTGCGAGAGAAGCTTCTCAGCTTTAAAACGGATTAAAACCCACCTGAGGACAACAATGGTCGATGACAGGTTAAGTCACCTCAGGAATTCTCCGTGTTGAGTCAAGGAGGGCACGCTCCCTCGACATGGATGAGTTTGTGAAACATTTTGCCAGTTCTCACCAGAACAGTAGAATTATGCTGTTTTAAATCTACCTAGGATAATTTGGCACTTAGGCGGTCCCTCTGGTCATGATTAAAACCTGCACTGTGTACTAGCTAGAACACTGACATTCTAAAATCATAAATCCAAAGGGTATCATGTCACACACATATGTTATTCGGTCTTGATTAGGCCGATTCCAAAACTTTTCTTAGCTATTAGTTAACATAATATCTATGAACATAAATATGTAAGTCTGTAATATTGATAGGCTCCCAAATGATTTTGCAAGTTAATTTCTGCTTGATACCAGGTATGTCAAATTGCAGTGTTTTTGGTTGTTGTTGTAAATAAACTATGCTATTTATGTAACACACAAATGTTATCTTCTCTTTGGTGCTTGGGCTATATTTTCTGAAAATATTTTTTATTTTATAGACCCAGATGATATATTCATGAAAATAGTGACCCAAGTCTCTCCAGTATGTGAGTAAGACATTGAGCTGCAGTTCTGAGGTAGAGACACTGACTATTCATAGTATGTTAAAGAATTCTAGTGAAGTAACCCTTTTGGACCACACTACAGTATCTGCCACATTTTGAAGAACTCCGGGTTAAGTGAATTATCACTTCTACCTCTAATTCAGCAATCATAGGATTCATTCATGCTCCTTAGATGCCAGGTTCGGGTTACACACACATTTGCTGTCATCGTCTAAGGACCCCCTGAAGTAGCCTTGACCACCCCATGTATAAAACTTTAGTTTTGCCACTGGCTCCAACATGTGGAGAACGTGTCACACAACCTCGACTCATCCTCTCCTGCTGGCGGCTGCGTGTTTGCTCCCTCTGCTGGTTGAGTGCGATCTGGGCTGAGGCAGCGCGGGAGCAACGTACTGTATGTAAATAAACACGAGATTGAGGATGTTATGCATTGGACAATGAGAGGCTCTGAAGCCACCGTCCACCATGTCCCCCACTCGTCTGAAGGAGGAGTCCTCCGTTGGAATACATGTAAACTACAGAATTTAAATGTAATGTTTAATTAACCATTTACACTTGTGTGAATTGACTTGTATGGATAGGGCTAAATTGAAACGTTTCCTACAGAATAAATATGAGAAACGTATGCCTAAGGAAGGCAGCAATTGAGTGGGAACAGTTTGGTAATTATGGGAAAATTATCATACCAAAATTGTGTCCGGTGAACCGTTGTGACCTCAATCTAAACATTACACTGTTGATTGTTTATGCATTTTATATTTACTGTACTTTCCGCGGCATTTGTTGATGACGAAATCTGAAAACTATTTCGTAACATGATAAGAATATTTCTGGAAAAGGAAGGGGTAGGTGCAACATAAGACAAATACATGACATGGGTTTGAGTGAGAGGACAAACTGGTGTCTCTAAGTAGCCACACACCTCTCCAAAGTGTGCACAGTTCCTAAATCATTTCAATGCACTTTTATGACTCAAAGAAGCAAGCTTGATGTTTTGTTTCGAACACAACCCTGCAATCCCCGCCATCACACAATTACTTTTGTTGTTTACGCAATCCAAAAACGGACCATTATAAATCGCAATCTGGCACAGGTGAGCATCAATTGAAAGCGTGTTCTATTGCCAACATAATATCTCATGGACAGATTCACATGTAAATGGGAATTTACACATTTTCTATCATTTTACTTCTGGGTAATCAATGTTAATGCCAACATGATTTGCTAAAAACATTTTTTTTTTTAAATATGATTTTACTGTGTTTAGGCTTTCACAGGGAAATTCAAAAACGATTGTAATGGTGCTTATAGAAATTAGTATTGAACAGTGGCGATTTTAGCATGTAAATTATTTTCTTTTGCTAAAAATGTTGGGAGCCCCACCTGCCCTGAATGACTGGTCGCCACTGGCAATGAATGCATTCAGGTGCGTGTTCCACAGTGAATTTTCTTCACAGTAGACAAATATATGCTCATTCTGTTCAGGAAAAAAAATGAATATGGCTCCATATTCAAATGCTTAGGTTGGAGTCATTGAAACTCGTTTTTCAACCACTCCACAAATTTGTTAACAAACTATAGTTTTGGCAAGTCTGTTAGGACATCTACTTTGTGCATGACACAAGTCATTTTTCCAACAATTGTGTGCCAGGAGATTATTTAACTTATAACTCACTGTATCACAATTCCAGTGGGTCAGAAGTTTACATACACTAAGTTGACTGTGCCTTTAAACAGCTTTGAAAATTCCAGAAAATTATGTCATGGCTTTAGAAGCTTCTGATAGGCTAATTGACATCATTTGAGTCAATTGGAGGTGTGCCTGTGGATGTATTTCAAGGCCTACCTTCAAACTCAGTGCCTCTGCTTGACATCATGGGAAAATCAAAAGAAATCAGCCAAGATGTCCACAAGTCTTGTTCATACTTGGGAGCAATTTCCAAATGCCTGAAGGTACCACGTTCATCTGTACAAACAATAGTACACAAGTATAAACACCATGGGACCACGCAGCCGTCATACCGCTCAGGAAGGAGATGCGCTCTGTCTCCTAGAGATGAACATACTTTGATGCGAAAAGTGCAAATCAATCCCAGAAGAACAGCAAAGGACCCTGTGAAGATGCTGGAGGAAACAGGCACAGAAGTATCTATTTCCACAGTAAAACAGGTCTTATATCAACATAACCTGAAAGGCCGCTCAGCAAGGAAGAAGCCACTGCTCCAAAACCGCCATATAAAAGCCAGACTACAGTTTACAAATGCACATGGGGACAAAGATCGTACTTTTTGGAGAATTGTCCTCTGGTCTGATGAAACAAAATAGAACTGTTTGGCCAAAATGACCATCGTTATGTTAGGAGGAAAAAGGGGGGCGCTTGCAAGCACCATCCCAACTGAAGCACGGGGGTGGCAGCATCATGTTGGGGGGGTGCTTTGCTACATGAGGGACTGGTACACTTCACAAAATAGATGGCATCATGAGAAAGGACATTTATGTGGATATATTGAAGCAACATATCCAGACATCAGTCAGGAAGTTAAAGCTTGGTTGCAAGTGGGTCTTCCAAATGGACAATGACCCCAAGCATACTTCCAAAGTTGTGGCAAAATGGCTTACGGACAACAAAGTCAAGGTATTGGAGTGGCCATCACAAAGCCCTGACCTCAATCCTATAGAACATTTGTGGGCAGAACTGAAAAAGCCTGTGCGAGCAAGGAGGCCTACAAACCTAACTCTGTTACACCAGCTCTGTCAGGAGGAATGGGCCAAAATTCACCCAACCTATTGTGGGAAGCTTGTGGAAGGCTACCTGAAATGTTTGACCCAAGTTAAACAATTTAAAGGCAATGCTACCAAATACTAATTGAGTGTATGTAAACTTCTGACCCACTGGGAATGTGATGAAAGAAATAAAAGCTGAACTAAATCATTCTACTATTATTCTGACATTTCAAATTCTTAAAATAAAGTGGTGATCCTAACTGACCTAAATCAATGGATTTTAAACTTGGATTAAATGTCAGGAATTGTGAAAAACTGAGTTTAAATGTATTTGGCTAAGGTGTATGTAAACTTCCGACTTCAACTGTATACATGGCCATAAAGGAGATGCTGAGAAAGAGGGATATATAAATCAAGTGGTCTCTATCATCTCAGAGGGGGCCCCTGCCATGATCGGAAGAGAGGGGCTGTGGACAACCCTGATCTCACAGCTTACCACCGCATCATTCCTCAGTCTGTCCTGTGCGCCAATCTGTCAGAAGAGTATGCTGAAGTGATGAATGCAATGATAAAACACATCAACTTCCTCTGGGCGTCCTCATCTCACCAACATCGCCTGCTGAGAGAATTCCTGAAAGAAGTTGAGGCAAATGACCTACCGCTGTACAACAACGTAAGATGGCTCAGTAAAGGCAGGGTGTTGGAATGTTTTTGGTCCATTATAAAAAGGAAATAACATCTTTCCTAGAGTCAGAAGGCAACACAGTTTTCACTTTTTTTTGCAAGACGAGAGCAAAATGGATAGTGTTGCTTTTTTGGTAGACATTACATCACACCTTAATGAGCTCAACGTGAAACTACAGGGCAAGAACAATTCAGTTTGTGATTTTATGACATCTGTCTGCTCCTTCCAGAGGAGACTGGATGTGTTCAAGGAGACTGTGCACACTTCCCAAAAGTGTAGGAACAGGTTCATGGTGAGAGAGATGTTTCTCCTCCTGTTGACTTCAGAGACAAGCTGATTGGAAACTTCAGAAATTGCTTGGACAGCAGCTCGTTCTAATTGAGAATCAATTCATCATCACAGATGTCAGCCGATTTTCAAAGGTGACACAGACCTTCTATATATATATAGACCTTCAAGTGGACAACTGCTGGATCTCCTACAGATGGAGCAGATTGATCTGCAAGCAAATGTTGCACTGTGAGAGCACTTTCAACTGACTGATCATGACCCTTTCTGGCTGCAGGCCGTGCCTGAGACTGTTTTCCCTGGTCTAACCAAAGTAGCACTACACACCTTGACCTTGTTTGGCTCCACATACAGTCGTGAGTCTTCTTTCTCCACTATGAACATCATTAACAATAAGTACCGTTCTAGACTCACCAATGAGCACCTACATACAGTATGTGCATGACAATGGCACTGACTCCATTCCAGCCAAGGATCAAATGATTGGCAGGGCAAGCAACAGCCCATTTCTCTCACTAAAGAAGAGAGATGGTGAAGTGGGAGAGTGCCGAGAGAGTGGGAACGATAAATATTAAACCTGTGGTTTCTTATTTGTTTAAAAATCAAAGCACTTTTTTCAGAAACAGGCACTTCTTGTTATTTTTTTGTGAAGCTGCAGTCTTGTTTTGCTTGAAATGAGAACATTTGTGATTGGCCTACTTTGATTTATGATTGGGCTGCATATTTATTTAACCTCATGTTTAATGTGTCTGCATTGAAGATGTGCAATAAATATTGTTGAAATGTTGTACTTTGTTTATTATCTATACATGTACAAGAACTACATATGCCCCCAAATCATTGCGCACATTAGACATTTTAACGGTTTGGAACTTTCGGGGGGAGGAAATGTTAGTCACTGGACCACTTTGAATTCAAATTGTGCACCCCTACCTTACACCATGGCAACCCTGCCTCCCTACAAGCTATGGGTATGGGTTCCTGCCTCAATTAGAAAAAGGGGACCGTCTTAAACAGCTAAACCAAAGGGAAAGTGTTTGGATTTACAAACTACAGGCCACTGAGTACCCTGGTTTAAATGAAGACATGGATTTCTCACCTTTTCTGTGGGGTTGTGAAAGGTCCCTTTGCTCTCATCTAGTGGACATTTTGGTCTATTGCCCTCAGATATTTTTAGACTGTGGTCCATGTTTGCTGTGTTCTGGTGTACTATAGAATAGATGGCTCTCCTATTCTTGGCACTTTGCCCAGTCATGTTTAAGGTTAGAACCATTTTTTTTAGGTATTGTACAATGAATTATGTAACCACTCCCTCTACTAATCAGGGCTGATTGGAAAAAGCTGTTCGAAAGAGGACATTGTATTATAATTTCTTTGTACTCCCTACGAAGGTCATGCAGCAGAGTTTAAAAAAAACTTTGTTTCCTTTGAACATGCCATACAAATAAAGGCATTTTAATGAATTATATATAGAGTGCCTTGGTCCTCTTTTTTCTTTTCCCTTCGCTATGAGACTTGAAATTGAGCTCAGGTACATCCTGTTTCCATTGATAATTTTACATTTACATTTAAGTCATTTAGCAGACGCTCTTATCCAGAGCGACTTACAAATTGGTGCATTCACCTTATGACATCCAGTGGAACAGCCACTTTACAATAGTGCATCTAAAGCTTTTAAGGGGGGGGGGGTGAGAAGGATTACTTTATCCTATCCTAGGTATTCCTTAAAGAGGTGGGGTTTCAGGTGTCTCCGGAAGGTGGTGATTGACTCCGCTGTCCTGGCGTCGTGAGGGAGTTTGTTCCACCATTGGGGGGCCAGAGCAGCGAACAGTTTTGACTGGGCTGAGCGGGAACTGTACTTCCTCAGTGGTAGGGAGGCGAGCAGGCCAGAGGTGGATGAACGCAGTGCCCTTGTTTGGGTGTAGGGCCTGATCAGAGCCTGGAGGTACTGAGGTGCCGTTCCCCTCACAGCTCCGTAGGCAAGCACCATGGTCTTGTAGCGGATGCGAGCTTCAACTGGAAGCCAGTGGAGAGAGCGGAGGAGCGGGGTGACGTGAGAGAACTTGGGAAGGTTGAACACCAGACGGGCTGCGGCGTTCTGGATGAGTTGTAGGGGTTTAATGGCACAGGCAGGGAGCCCAGCCAACAGCGAATTGCAGTAATCCAGACGGGAGATGACAAGTGCCTGGATTAGGACCTGCGCCGCTTCCTGTGTGAGGCAGGGTCGTACTCTGTGGATGTTGTAGAGCATGAACCTACAGGAACGGGCCACCGCCTTGATGTTAGTTGAGAACATGACAATGGTGGTGAAGATTAGGAACCCCAAATAAGCTTGCATCCAAAACATTGGTTTCATCGAGGGATGTTAGTTGCCGATTGGCAAGCTCCCGCTGAAAAGTTGCCAAAAACCCGAAGGTGGATAACACTTTGATGTGCATCGGAAAGATCCTATAAGATTTTGATGAGGCAATCGGTAGCTTCTGCAAAAAAGTGCCCTTTCTGGAGACTCATATTGAACAGGTTCCTGCTATGGGTATGTTGATTATTTATCAGTGAATACATGTGTTTCCCATCTCAAATAGTGTCCCTCCTCCACTGTGTTTCCCTCTGTTTTTATAGAGGACCTGAATGATGAGGGTAAACACCTTTGAACAGAACCCACTTCTTGGTAAGTCTGTACCAGGTAAACTCCCCTCACTAGTAGATGATTTCTGTTGTCAGAATAAGGAGTGGGCAGTCGTGTGTAAACAAATATACTGCGTTAACATTGCTATGACCGGTCTGTTTGAACGCTACACTGTGTCTGTCCTCCTCCCAGTCACTGAGCGGACAGAGGAGGACGTAGAGGAGGATGTAGAGGACAGAGAGGAGGGGGCAGAGAGCAGGCAGCGATGCCCCACAGGCTGGTCTAAATACGGATCAAGCTGCATCACTGCAAATAACTGGCTGAGCCTGCAGCAAACTATTAGACTACAAAGGGAAGCACACTACCCACGACTGCATGGCCAGGCACGACTCCAGCACCATCAATAAGTTTGCAGACGACACAACAGTGGTAGGCCTGATCACCGATAACGATGAGACAGCCTATAGGGAAGAGGTCAGAGACCTGGCCGGGTGGTGCCAGAATAACAACCTATCCCTCAACGTAACCAAGACTAAGGAGATGATTGTGGACTACAGGAAAAGGAGGCCCGAGCACGCCCCCATTCTCATTGACGGGGCTGTAGTGGAGCAGGTTGAGAGCTTCAATTTCCTCGGTGTCCACATCAACAACAAACTAGAATGGTGCGAAGAGCTGCTGGCAAAGCGCACGAAAGAGCTGTTTGAATGAATGCTTATGAGCCTGCTGCTGCCTACCACCACTCAGTCAGACTGCTCTATCAAATCATAGACTTAATTATAACAGTTTCTGGATTCGACCATAATCATCTCGAAAACAAAACGTTTATTCTTTGTGTGAAATACAGAAAAGTTACGTATTTTATCTAACGGGTGGCATCCATAAGTCTAAATATTCTTGTTACATTGCACAACCTTCAATGTTATGTCATAATTACGTAACATTCTGGCAAATTAGTACGCAACAAGCCAGGCGGCCCAAACTGTTGCATGTACCCTGACTCTGCGTGCAATGAACGCAAGAGAAGTGACACAATTTCACCTGGTTAATATTGCCTGATAACCTGGATTTCTTTTAGCTAAATATGCAGGTTTAAAAATATATACTTCTGTGTATTGATTTTAAGAAAGGCATTGATGTTTATGGTTAGGTACAGTCGTGCAACGATTGTGCTTTTTTACGCAAATGCGCTTTTGTGAAATCATCCCCCATTTGGCGAAGTTCGCTGTCTTTGTTAGGAAGAAATAGTCTTCACACAGTTATCAACGAGCCAGGCAGCCCAAACTGCTGCATACACCCTGACTCTGTTGCAAGAGAAGTGACACAATTCCTTAGTTAAAAGAAATTAATGTTAGCAGGCAATATTAACGAAATATGCAGGTTTAAAAAGATATACTTGTGTATTGATTTTAAGAAAGGCATTGGTGTTTATGGTTAGGTACATGTTGGAGCAATGACAGTCCTGTTTCACGAATGCGCACCGCATCAATTATATGCAACGCATGACACGCTAGATAAACTAGTAATATCATCAACCATGTGTAGTTAACTAATGATTATGATTGATTGATTGATTTGTTTTTTAGTCTAATGCTAGCTAGCAACTTACCTTGGCTTCTTACTGCATTTGCATAACAGGCAGGCTCCTCGTGGAGTGCAATGGAAAGCAGGTGGTTGGAGCGTTGGACTAGTTAACCGTAAGTTTGCAAGCTTGAATCCCTGAGGTGACAAGGTAAAAATCTGACGTTCTGCCCCTGAACAAGGAAGTTAACCCACCGTTCCTAGGCCGTCATTGAAAATAAGAATGTGTTCCTAACTGACTTGCCTAGTTAAACAAAAGCTTAAGTCACTTGCTTGTACATTAATGTTGAGAAATGATGTTGTTTGTTGTAAATAAACGTGTATACATTTTATTTCCTGTCAAATGTACGAACAACAAAAACATATAAAATGATTTTGTATCTTTCATCGCTCTGTGTTTTCATAATGTTCCTTCAATTCACAAGAGGCTAAATGTATCTCACCGGAGAAAGCATCCAAGTAAGAAAAACTGAGCCTCTCTGTATGTGTAGGCCATCTATCTGATGCTGTTTGGTTAAAAAGAGTATGACATTGTTGCTGCCTGTAGCATTGAATGCAAGGGAAGCCAAAAACAATTACAAAAATAATAGCCAAACAGCATTGAGCTAAACTAAGTGAGCTCAACTGTGAATGGTCCTGCCGCACCAAAACAAAGTCAAGGGAAGCCAGTGTGGATTTGGCTTCACTCTTATCACATCACAACGAGATACATCATTGAAAAAAAAAACTTGAACTGTTATGTTCTTGTCCTTCGGTAGCTAGCTAAACTTGTCCCTTTACTAAATTAGCCATGGATGGAGATAGTGATTTGGACTTGTGGTTTTACTTAGTTCTCCGTACTGGCTAATGATTATAATGGCAATTCTGATCCAACCATAAATTCATACTTTGTGCCCCTGGACTGAAAGGATTTAAGTTCAATATGTTGCTAGGTGTAGAAGATTAACTAGCTAACGGTGCCCATGGAAGCATGTAAGGCTAGAGAGCAAGGATTTTAGCCAGGTAGCCTAGGACAACAAAAAATAAAAGCATGTACTGTATGACAGAGTCATAGACCGTTTCGTCAACATGAAAGAAAGGCGGATGGCATTGGCATTTCTCCACAAATAGGGTGAATCTCAGGTCTACTCCTGCTTGTAGCAGGTTTACTAAACCACCGGTCCTGGCAACCATTATTACATGCACTTGGCGTCAATCATTACGCTCACCTGTTCCTCATGATGAGGCACACCTGGACTCCATTTCCTTACTCATTACCTACCCTATATCTGGCACTCACTTTGGTTTATTTCCCAGGCAGTAATGATGTTATTTCTTGTATTGTTCCATGGTTTGTTTATTATTAAACTCACCACTTGCTTCCCGACTCCCAGCGTCTACGTTATAGTGAGTCAACATGTTTTTCCTACTCGAACACACACGCATATACACACAAATTGTAACCATTGACAGCAATATCATATTTAGATGACTTTGATTAGACTAAATTAGTTGACACTATATTAGACTGAGCATAGTTGATTTGATGAAGCTAAAATGGTGCTGAAATAATGGAGGCAGTGCCTGTTTCTTTGCGGCTTCTAAATCGATAGTTTAGTCAAATTTCGTAAACATTAACTTGCTTGAGGTTGCTTTCCCGCTTTTATGATAAAACAGGTGTGGTTTAACTTATTCTGCCACTGTCTTCTTGTCTCTGCCTTTGGCCTATAATTCACATGCCTTGCAACCATGATGTAACAGGATATTATAGAGCTAACAACGCAATTATCACAACAGTTGTAATATGGCTTTTCCCTGGCTTGGCTTCCCCAGTGATTATTTTTTTACACACTCACTGCTGTTGTCAATTTAATGCATTCAGACATTGAAGCAGTTTTTGTAGCTAAGCGTCAGTTTTTCAGCTCTAGTGTTTAAATGTAGATGGTATCTTCAGTTAAAGTTGTATGAAGGGGAAAAAGTGTAAAAGTTTGCACTCTGTGTGTTTCTTGCTACCTGTCACTCAAATGGCAAGGGGTTGAATCTCATTGGCTGGAACTCTAATTGCTTAGGGCTGGCCCACATGTTGGGAAAATGGCGCAGCACAACTTCCATAAGTCACTTTCAAACTAGGGATTTTGTGGCGAATTGAGGTGAAACAATCATTTTGCTCATAGATTATGCATGTACAGTATGAACTACACATTGACACATCCAGTCCAAAGTGGGAGGTTTAAAAAGACTTACTAGTTACCAATGTACTGTAGCATATCTTTAACACTCTTGTTTCACTTCCTATAAACAACAACTGATGAGAGAAGATTTTTATTTCCTCAATATATTTCTATTGGGGAGAGTTTGGTTAAGTTGAGCCACCCTTGTTTCTATAAAACCATACAAAATTAATTTGACCAGATATTTAGGTAGAGGTTATCCTTTAATGTCTGAAGGAAGAAACCACAGAAAGTTGTAAGCAAGTTAAGTAAAAAAAAAAGTTTTTTAAGATTTACACCAAGTCAAATGAATGTGTTAGAAGTTTCGTGATGCTTGTATCTAAACCAAAGTAAATCATTAAGATTGTTCTATATAAGGTCCTAAACCTAGCATGAAAGTCCATCATTGTAGCTGAGTGGACTAATATAGTCAACATGTTTGGGGTAAGCTCAGCCAATGGGATAAGTTGAGCCAATAGCAAGTATTTCTTCCCAGGCGTAATGCAAGGCATTAAAGCTGAGATAGGCCAGGCACTGTTACCGCATATGTTAAATCTGATTTTTAAAATGTGCAAAGTACAGCTGGTGGTGTCAGTGTTAAAAGATGGTTCAAATTATTAAAAGATTGTGTTTGGGAAATAGAGACATGGTTTTAAACTATGTGTTTAATATTTAATTCAGTACAGAAACTTGTTGGCAGCTTAATTTACCCTGTGGCTAAACTTACCCCATATGTGCCAAGAGACCACTTTTTTTTGGACAAGCTATGTTATCAAAACTGTTCAAATGAATTCTGATCACAGCCTTATTCTAAAATTTATACTTGTTTTTGTCCCTTTAGCTACACGCAATACACCATAATGACAAAGCAAAAACAAGTTTAGAAATTCAGCAAATGTATCAATCTTAAATCAAATAAAAAAGCTGAAATATCACATTTACATAAGTATTCAAACCCTTTACTCAGTACTTTGAAGCACCTTAGGCAGCGATTACAGCCTTAAGTCTTGAGTCGGACGCTAGAACCTTGGCACACCTGTATTTGGGGTGTTTCTCCCATTCGTCTCTGCAGATCCTCTGAAGCTCTGTCAGGCTGGATGGGGAGCGTTGCTGTTCAGCTTTTTTCAGGTATCTCCAGAGATGTTTGATCGGGTTCAAATCTGGGCTCTGGCTGGGCCACTCAAGGACACTGACACTTGTCCCAAAGGCACTCCTGTGTTGTCTTGGCTGTGTGTGATTGGGGTTGTTGTTCTGTTGGAAGGTTAACCTTCGCCCCAGTCAGGTCCTGAGCTCTCTCGTGCAGGTTTTCATCAAGAATCTCTGTACTTTGCTCTGTTCATCTTTCCCTCGATCCTGACTAGTCTCCCTGTCACTGAAAAACATCCCCACAGCATGATGCTGCACTACCATGCATCACTGTAGGGATGGTGCCAGGTTTCTTCTAGATGTGTTGCTTGGCATTCAGGCCAAAGAGTTCAATCTTAGTTTCATTAGACCAGAGAATCTTGTTTCTCATGGTCTGAGAGTCCTTCAGGTGAGCTGTCATGTGCCTTTAACTGAGGAATGGCTTCCATCTGACTACTGCACCATAAAGGCCTGATTGGTGGAGTGCTGCAGAGATGGTTGTTCTTCTGTAAGGTTCTCCCATCTCCACAGAGGAACTGGAGCTCTGTCAAGAGTGACCATCGGTTTCTTGGTCACGTCCCTGACCAAGTCCCTTCTCCCACAATTACTCAGTGTGGCTGGGCAGCAAGTTTCAGAAAGAGTCTTGGTGGTTTCAAACGTATTCCATTTAAGAATGATGGAGGAAACTATGTTATTGGACCTTCAATGATGCAGACTTTATTTTTTGCTGTCCAATCGATTGAATTTAAAACAGGTGGACTCCAATTAAGTTATAGGAACATCTCAAGGATGATCAATGGAAACAGGAGGCACCTGAGCTGAATTGAGTCTCATAGCAAAGGGTCTGATTGCTTATGTATTTTCTGCTTATTATTTTCAATACATTTGCAAAAAAATCAAAACCTGTTTTCAGTTGTCATTATGGGGTATTGTGTGTAGATGAGGATAACATACATTTCAGAATAAGGCTGTAACAAAATTTGGAACAAGTCAAGGGGTCTGAATACTTTCCGAATGCACTGTATCTTTATTAGAAAGAATACTATATTTTCAAGGAAGGAGTGATGCTAAATGTAAATAATGTCTAAACATACCCCACTCTCCCCTAACCATAAATGGTCAGAATACTAAAATCAGGAGCAGGAAGTGAGGCCATTAGTTGACCCCCAGTCAGACTCCCTTTTATTCCTTTGGGGTTTAAATATACTCTAAGTTCATAGCAGAGGTGCTTTGGTGAACCATGCTTCCGAGATCAGTAACCATGCTTGAGACCTGGTCTACAGTCTAACAAGTTATTGTGACATACAGATAACCTGAGCTCATAGAAAATGTTGACGTGTGCAGTGGGTTCCTGGTTCGCTCCCAGCACGAGCAGTACAGGGATGGATGGGGAAAAAAACAACTGTAATCCGTTACATTAGCAGAACAAATATTGTAATCATATTACATATACTTTTGAAAAAATTGATTACTTAGAGGATTACTTTTAAATTCAATGAAGATAATTGTGAGGAAAAAAACATGGACACGTATCTTTTCTTAATGACATTCAAATCAGCATTGTAAAAAGGAGCTCATTTTAAATTTGAATAGCGTGAGCCGAGTCTGACCGTAAATCAGACACCACTATGATGACACACCAAATGTGTTTGATGGATCGCGGGAAAAGAGCACGAATAGACTTTTGTACCCTGCAGTCCAAGCTCTGTCTTCCAATGGTGCGACTGCTGTCGGCGTCCAATTTGACTAAACGCTTGGCGGTAAATATGAGAGCGACTGTAGTCTACCGCGATACGGACATCACTTCTTGATATCTACACAGCGCATTGATGTGAATCACACAGCTGCTCTCTCATTTAGCTAATTGCGCTTTACGGATTGTGGTTGTTGTGGATTGCTGTTTACAAATCTAAATCGGTATTTGAACCCAGTAATTAAATTAAAGAAGTTAAATCTGCGTGTCATTCATTGTTTTTGAAACCAGTGGACAGTCAGTGAAAAATGCGCTCTTGCAACAGCTGCATAGTGTGGATCCCATCCTATTGAATAAAAGTGGGGCTTTTATTGCTCAATCTAATTCAAGATGATTAAAAAATACAATAAAAATCCATCGGCCTAATGGACACATGCTCAAACTCGCGCACTTTTGATAGATTTAAAGGAGCAATCTGTAGTTCCTTCATTCATTTTTTGATTTATATAACTTCTATCCATTGATGCTTGAAGAATATAACTTATTAAATGACTCATGAGCTTAGTTAAACTGTCACACTACATGAGAACCCAAAATATAAGCTTCCTTTTCTGATGTTTATCATTGTAAATGCAAACAAGCACTTTATAGACATGTCGTCTGCGTAGAGGTGGATCAGAGAATCACCAGCAGCAAGAGCGATATCATTAATATATACAGAGGAGAGTCAGCCCGAGAATTGAACCCTGTTGCATCCCCATAGACTCAGAGGTCTGGACAACAGGCCCTCCGATTTTACACACTGAACACGTTTTTGGCGGATCCCATTACGTCGCGTAGCGCGCTCTATAGGTGTGGCTCCATTGCGCGCTCTGAATAAATACCAGTAAACCGCCTACAACTAAAGAACAACGAGATCAATTCAAGAAAGCCATCTATGCATATTAGTCTCCGTATCAGCACCAACAGGCAGATGTAAATATACTCTGATCTTGTATTTTATTTCAACTTATTTTATGGTTAGGAACATATGAATCGTTAAAACGGCTGTCTAGTCGTTTTTCAGGCCTACCACAGTTGTCATCTGCAGACTTAATGATGGTGTTGGAGTCGTGCCTGGCCTTGCAGTCGTGGGAGTACAGGAGGGGACTGAGCACGCACCTGTAGGTGGCTCCATTGTTGAGGATCAGCGTGGTATATGTGTTGCTACCTACCCTCGCCACCTGGGGGCGGCCTGTCTGGAAGTCCAGGATCCAGTTGCAGAGGGAGGTGTTTAGACCCAGGATCCTTAGCTTAGTAATGAGCTTTGTGGGTACTATGGTGTTGAACGCTGAGCTGTAGTCAATGAATAGCATTCTCACATAAGTGTTCCAGGTGGGAAAGGGCAGTGTGGAGTAAAGGTCGACCGTTTAATCGGAATGGCCGATTTAAATAAGGCCGATTTCAAGTTTTCATAATAATCGGAAATCGCTATTTTTGGACACCGATTTAGCAGATTTAAAATATATATATTTTTAATTTTTATTTTTAATTTTTATTTGATTTATTTAACTATGCAAGTCAGTTAATAACACATTCTTATTTTCAATGACTGCCTAGGAAGGGTGGGTTAACTGCCTTGTTCAGGGGAAGAACGACAGATTTTTACCTTGTCAGCTCAGGGATTCAAGCTTGCAACCTTACAGTTAACTAGTCCAACGCTCTAACCACCTGCCTCTCATTGCACTCCACGAGGAGCCTGCCTGTTAGGCAAATACAGTAAGAAGCCAAGGTAAGTTGCTAGCTAGCATTAGATTTATAATAAACAATCAATCATAATCACTAGTTAACTACACATGGTTGATATTACTAGTTTATCTAGCGTGTCCTGCGTGGCATATAATCGATGCAGTGCGTATCGTTGCTCCAATGTGTACCTAACCATAAACATCAATGCCTTTCTTAAAATCAATACACAGAAGTATATATTTTAAACCTGCATATTTAGCTAAAATAAATCCAGATTAGCAGGTCATATTAACCAGGTGAAATTGTCACTTCTCTTGCGTTTATTGCACGCAGAGTCAGAGTATATGCAACAGTTTGGGCCGCCTAATTTGCCAGAATTTTCCGTAATTGTGACATAACATTGAAGGTTGTGCAATGTAACAGGAATATTTAGACTTATGGATGCCACCCGTTAGATAAAATACCTAACGGTTCCGTATTTCACTGAAATAATAAACGTCCTGTTTTCGAGATGATAGTTTCCGGATTTGCCCATATTAATGACCTAAGGCTCGTATTTCTGTGTGTTATCGTGTTATAACTGTCTATGATTTGATAGAGCAGTCTGACTGAGTGACGGAAGGCAGCAGCAGGCTCGTAAGCATTCATTCAACCAGCAGCTGTTTATCACTTCAAGTCTATCATCTCCCGAGATTAGGCTGGTGTGACCGATGTGAAATGGCTAGCTAGTTAGCGGGGTGCGCGCTAATAGCATTTCAAACGTCACTCGCTCTGAGACTTGGAGTAGTTGTTCCCCTTGCTCTGCATAGGTAACGCTGCTTCGAGGGTGGCTGTTGTCGATGTGTTCCTGGTTCGAGCCCAGGTAGCGGCGAGGAGAGGGATGGAAGCTATACTGTTACACTGGCAATACTAAAGTGCCTATAAGAACATCCAATAGTCAAAGGTATATGAAATACAAATGGTATAGAGAGAAATAGTCCTATAATTCCAATAACTACAACCTAAAACTTATTTCCTGGGAATATTGAAGACTCATATTAAAAGGAACCACCAGCTTTCATATGTTCTCATGTTCTGAGCAAGGAACTTAAACGTTAGCTTTCTTTCATGACACATATTGCACTTTTACTTTCTTCTCCAACACTTTGTTTTTGCATTACTTAAACCAAATTGAACATGTTTCATTATTTATTGGAGGCTAAATTGATTTTATTGATGTATTATATTAAGATAAAAGTGTTCGTTCAGTATTGTTGTAATTGTCATTATTACAAATCATTTTTAAAAATCAACCGATTTAATCAGAATCTGCGTTTTTTGGTCCTCCAATAATTGGTATCAGCATTGAAAAATCATAGTCGGTAGACCTCTAGTGTGGAGTGCAATAGAGATTGCATCATCTGTGGATCTGTTTGGGCGGTATGCAAATTGGAGTGGGTCTATGGTTTCTGGGATAATTGTGTTGATGTGAGCCATGACCAGCCTTTCAAAGCACTTCATGGCTACGGACGTGAGTGCTACGTGTCTGTAGTCATTTAGGCAGATTGCCTTTTATGTCCGCTGTTATGACATGTCTATGACCATGTCATAAGGTGGTATGACACTGGGTGTCAAGTGTTACTGTTATTTCTATTGGGGGAAAAATGAAGTAGATATTTTTCCCACTTGGAACATGTAGGCTCGCTAGACCTTGTTAATGGTTTCCTTGTGCGTAAAGGTGGTGGCATGCTCTTAACCCACGATTAGTGGGTTAATAGCATGCTATTCTCATGCTTAAATTCAAGGTCAGAATATGCATAGATAGAAAAACGCATAAGGAATTACGTTCCATTTACATCCGCTTAACTTGGGTCGGAATCTGGGCCAAATGGTTTCAAAGTATAGGATCTGTTTTTGCCTTATAAATTCCTACTCTGAGAAAATATTTATGAATATGGGCACTGTTTTGTAAATCTGGTCTGTAAGTAATCCCTATTTACTACTACACTAAACAAAATAATAAACACAACATGTAAATTGTGGGTCCCATGTTTCATGAGCTGAAATAAAAGATACCTCAAATGTTGTGCACAAATTGGTTTACATCCCTGTTTGTGAGCATTTCTCCTTTGCCAAGATAGTCCACCCCCCTGGCAGGTGTGGCATATCAAGAAGCTGATTAAATAGAATGATCATTACACAGGTGCACCTTGTGACGGGGACAATAAAAGGCCAATCTAAAATGTGCAGTTTGGTCACAACACAATGCCACAGATGCCTCAAATGTTGAGGGAGTGTGCAATTGGCATGCAGACTGCAGGAATGTCCGCAAGCGCTGTTGCCAGAGAATGGAATGTTCATTTAAGTCTCCTCCAACATCATTTTAGAGAATTTGTCAGTATGTTCAACTGGCCTCACAACCGCAGACCACGTGTATGGCGGCGTGTGGGTGAGTGGTTTTCTGATCTCAACATTGTGAACTTGAAATCAAATTTTATTTGTCACATACACATGTTAATGTGAGTGTAGCGAAATACTTGTGCTTCTAGTTCCGACAATGCCGTAATAACCAACGAGTAATCTAACCTATCAATTTCAACTACCTTATGTACAAGTGTAAAGGAATGAAGAATATGTTCATAAAAATATATGAATGAGCGATGGTACAGAATGGCATAGGCAAGATGCAGTAGATGGTATAGAGTACAGTATATACATATGAGATTAGTAATGTATGGTATGTAAACATTATATGAAGTGGCATTGTTTGAAGTGGCTACATTTTTCCATCCATGTTTATATTGTTAAAGTGGCTGGAGTTGAGTCAGTATGTTGGCAGCAGCCACTCTGTGTTAGTAGTGGCTGTTTAACAGTCGGATGGCCTTGAGATAGAAGCTGTTTTTCAATCTCTCGGTCCCAGCTTTGATGCACCTGTATTGACCTCGCTTTCTGGATGATAGCGGGGTGAACAGGCAGTGGCTCGCTCGGGTGGTTGTTGTCCTTGATGATCTTTATGGCCTTCCTGTGACATCGGGTGATGTAGGTGTCCTGGAGGGCAGGTAGTTTGCCCCCGGTGATGCGTTGTGCAGACCTCACTACCCTCTGGAGAGCCTTGCGGTTGTGGGCGGAGCAGTTGCCGTACCAAGTGGTGATACAGCCTGACAGAATGCTCTCGATTGTGCATCTGTAAAAGTTTGAATGCTTTTGGTGACCAGCCACATTTCTTCAGCCTCCTGAGGTGCTGCTGTGCCTTCACTGTCTGTGTGGGTGGACGAATTCAGTTTGTCCGTGATGTGTACGCCGAGGAACTTAACTTACTACACTCTCCACTACTTTCCCGTCGATGTGGATAGGGGGGTGCCCCTCTGCTGTTTCCTGAAATTCACGATCATCTCCTTTGTTTTGTTGACGTTGAGTGTGAGGTTTATTTTCCCTACCCACTGTAGTGTCGTCTGCAAACTTGATGATTGAGTTGGAGGCGTGCATGTCCACGCAGTCGTGGGTGAACAGAGAGTACAGGAGAGGGCTCAGAACGCACTCTTGTGGGGCCCCAGTTTTGAGGGTCAGCGGAGTGGAGATGTTGTTACCTACCCTCACCACCTGGGGCGGCCCGTCAGGAAGTCCAGGACCCAGTTGCACAGGGCGGGGTCGAGACCCAGAGTCTCAAGCTTGTTGACGAGTTTGGAGGGTACTATGGTGTTAAATGCTGAGTTGTAGTCGAACAGCATTCTCACATAGGTATTCCTGTTGTCCAGATGGGTTAGTGCAGTGTGGTTGCAATTGTGTCTGTGGACCTATTGGGGCGGGAAGCAAATTGGAGTGGGTCTACGGTGTCAGGTAGGGTGGAGGTGATATGGTCCTTGACTAGTCCCTCAAAGCACTTCATGATGACGGAAGTGAGTGCGACAGGGCGGTAGTCGTTTAGTTCAGTTACCTTAGCTTTCTTGGTAACAGGAACAATGGTGGCCCTCTTGAAGCATGTGGGGACAGCAGACTGGGATAAGGATTGATTGAATATGTCCGTAAACACACCAGCCAGCTGGTCTGCGCATGCTCTGAGGACGTGGCTGGGGATGCCACACCATGGCTCACATGGTGTGCCCCTTGGTGGGGTTATGATATGGGCAGACATAAGCTACGGACAAACACAATTGCATTTTATCGATTGCAATTTTAATGCACAGAGATACCGTGACGAGATCTTGAGGCCCATTGTCATGCAATATATCCACCGCCCTCACCTCGTGATTCGGCATAGTGCACATCCTCATGTCGCAAGGATCTGTACACAATACCTGGAAGTGGAAAATGTCCCAGTCCTTCCATGGGCTGCATATTTACTAGACATGTCACCCATTAAGCATGTTTGTGTTGCAGTTCCCACCAATATCCAGCAACTTTGCACAGCCATTGAAGAGTGGGGCAACATTCTACAGGCCACAATCAACAGCCTGATTAACTTTATGCAAAGTGCTGCATGAGGCAAATGGTCACACCAGATACTGACTGAATGTTTTTTTAAATCCTCGCCCCTACCCATTTATTTTTGTTGCATCTGTGACCAACAGATGCAGCTCTGTATTCTCATTCATGTGAAATCCATAGAACAGGGCCTAATGTATTTATTTCAATTGAATGATTTCCTTACATGAACTGTAACTCAGTAAAATCTTTGCAATTGTTTCATGTTGCATTTATATTTTTTGTTCAGTGTATATCTTGTAATGTTTAGTGCAGTAAGACTAATTGTTTAAGACCACACTAACCTAATACGGCACCCCATGGTGGATCCATAGCACTACAGTTTATGGTAGCCAGTTAAGCACTGAAAGTGTGTGAGCCATGCAACGCTTTTAGATAAACAACCATCAACTCGATCTATCTCAACATTATTTTTATTATTCATATTGAACAGGACATATATTCTCAATCTGTTTTATCTTTGTCTATCCCACCTGGAGACATGAAGATGATGACTGTAGCTGCTGGTTCTGTTGCTTCTGGTGGTCTCGGGCCAATGCGAACTCTGGAAAAGATAAAGAATTTAATAGACTTTAACCCATTTTCACGATAATACGGATAATAACATAATCGACACTGATGCTCTTTCTCTTTGAGGCCATTATAGATTATCCACCCCTGCAGGCTAGTACTTGGAAACAAACAAGCGTCACATACTCAACAACACTGTCCTCCTCCTCTTCACATGGAAACAATAATTCAGGCAGAGCAGGCCCAGCAGATGTGATTAGGTGACTTAATCCTTCCCTGATCTCTGTGGATTCATTACTAAAAAAGAAACAACCAGGGTCTCTTTCACCAGCATTTTCAATTGAAACGAACAGAAGCCTAATTATTTTAGGCATGGAGGAGCAGAGCAAGCCGGGGGAACCCGCCCTGCCTCTGCCCTGGAAGGAGAAACACTGCTGATGAGATTCGTTGAGCAGTACTCCCCGTCCCTGGACCGAAATGCGTTACAATGAAAGCCAAGGAAGCAGGAGAACAGACAGAAAGCAGAATGAAGAAATTAAAAACAGGACCAAAGGTCCACATCCCAATCAAGCTGATCTGGGAGCAAACAGAGCAGATGCAGCCACAAGTCCTCAAAAGAGGATAAGCCAAACTGATCAAATCTTAATAAGTCCCAGAGAGCACCACAGCTCCAATGACTTTTAACCCTCAGATAGGAGTCAAATAGATGATTCAAATACTTGTGCTACTTCATTTAGTTTGTCTAGTAAATTTGAAAGTATTGGAATGGTTACAAAATCTCCAATTGCAAAATTCAAGCGCCCCTCAAAGTATTAGAAAATATTTGACAGACGTGTTTGACCAAGGTCTGATAATCACTGCTTCATTTTTGTGCTTTAACATCCATTTCAGAAGTGTTAAAAATTCTGAGTGGGCACAAAATACGTGAGGATACCTGGGGGGTGGTCTGGAAGGGGGCTCTGTCAGGACGTTAGCATTTTTCAAACACCTGAAACTGCTTTTTTTCCTGAAAATGTAGAGCCCTAATCATTATGCTTGTCAGTAAAAAAAAAAAAAAATCTGCATATCTAACCATACCTTTTTGAGCTGTTTGTATCCTCCTGATTGGTGGTTATTTTGTTAAATAAACTAAACCCGCTACTCTGCATCGCTTGCTTTAAAAATAAAAGTCTACCAAACTTGCCAGTAGGCATGCCAGCTAAGATAATTAGACAAGCTAGCTACTCTAACTTGATTGATAGCCTGCAATGGCTTCTTGGTATCTTGACTAGCTAAAGCCTACTTGATAAAATTACTCTTTGGCTAGTAGTATTACATAGAAACACCAGCCCAAAATTCAACAACAACCAAAATAAGTCACGTTTATGGCAATGTCTGTGTATTTAGAGAAATACGTGTTGGAGAAACAAACTTTCACAATTTAACACCCAAAATCATGCATTTTGTTTATATTTTGGGAATACAGGGGAAGTGTAACTAGGCGTCAGTCTGCTTAACTGTTGGGGAAGCACTGAATACATCTATACTCATAAAGCAGAGCTTCAGTTCATAGACCTTCTCTGACTTGCTGAATATGAGCAACAATAATGTCACCATAATGAACTGCCATCTGGACAATATTCCTACATTCCAGAGCACTCATTAGACCAAGGACACTACACACAATCTCCGGTCATAAAGGGGACTGGGAGGACACAAACAGTGGAGGAGATGGAGAGCAGCTCTCCCCAGCTGGGGTGACCAGAGGTTACACTTCTACACACGCCCACGTCCACACATCACGCGCACACTGAATCCAGCAGGAAGGCAACTGTGACCTTCAGGAATAAAAACGTATAACTGATATTTTGTAACCCCATCCTATTTTTTTTTAGACCACTTTGTCACTACATTTTCTGGAGAATGATATGCTTTCATTTGTGGCCTCTAGATAGGGGTGCCATCACAGTAATGAGGTTCCCATCCATTTCAAAGACTTTGGATATGCTTATAATTCTTTTTTTTTTAATGGGTTTCTTGGCTGCTGCTGAGGAACTGATTTGCAACAATCACTTGACAAAATAATTGGACAAGAAAGGTTCAGGTTCAAGTTAACTCATCATACTAAAACACATGGAAATGTTACATGCTGACCAAACCGGCTCTGCGCTCCATCGTGATTTTGATCCCCATCTGATGCGTTCATGAAACACAGGTTAAAATACCAAAACCAGTTATATTAATTTGGGGACAGGTTGCAAAACAAACATTCATGGCCATTTAGCTAGCTTGCTGTTGCTTGCTAATTTGTCCTGGGAGATAAACATTGGGTTGTTGTTTTACCTGAAATGCACAAGTTCCTTTTTTTTGCTGGATATTTTGAGTCATACAAAATCTTCTGTACTCTGACAATCTACAAATAAAGGGGAAACCTAGTTCAAATAAAATGTTATTGGTAACATACACATATTTAGCAGATGTTATTGCGGGTGTAGTGAGTGTAGTAGTATCTAACGATACACACCTCAACGTAAAATAATGGAATTAAGAAATATATAAATATTAGGTTAGCCGTCTTCTAGTCGATGCCACTCTGACATTGCTCGTCCTATTTAAGCGCCTAAAAAACAGTAAGTCGATGGGTGAGATTGGACTTGCTTGCGCAAGCAGTTTGGAGGAAATGATTGAATAGTGCCTTCAGAAAGTATTCATACCGCTGGACTTATTAAACATTTTGTTACAGCCTGAATTCAAAATGGATTATTTATATTTGATTTCTCACTCATCTACACACAATACCCCATAATGACAAAGCGAAAACAGGTTTTTAGAAATGTAGCAAATGTATAAAAACAAACTGAAATATGACATTTACATAAGTATTCAGACCCTTTACTCAGTACTTTGTTAAAGCACCTTTTGGCAGCAATTAGAGCTGTGTCTTTATGGATAAGTCTCTAAATGCATTCCACACCTTGATTGTGCAGCATTTGCCCATTATTCTTCCCTAAATTATTCACACTTTGTCAAATTGGTTGGTGAAAATGGTTAGACAACCATTTTCAGGTCTTGCCATAGTGTTTTAAAGTAGATTTAGGTTAAAACTGTAAAAATGCTGACCAGACCACTTTGCGTGCATGTAGATTTTGTTCACACACTCAACGCTATCAGGACACACAGATTGAAATTTCAAAACGAACTCTGAACTAACTAAACTCTGCAAAAAAAATAAATAAACGTCCTCTCACTGTTAACTGCGTTTTATTTTCAGCAAACTTAACATGTAAAAATGTGTATGGACATAAGATTCAACTGAGACAGACAAACTGAACAAGTTCCACAGACCTGTGACTAGCAGAAATGGAATAATGTGTCCCTGAACAAAGGGGAGGGGGTCAAAATCAAAAGTAACAGTCAGAATCTGGTGTGGCCACCAGCTGCATTAAGTACTGCTGTGCATATAATATAATAATATATGCCATTTAGCGGACGCTTTTATCCAAAGCGACTTACAGTCATGTGTGCATACATTCTACGTATGGGTGGTCCCGGGAATCGAACCCACTACCCTGGTGTTACAAGCGCCATGGTCTACCAACTGAGCTACAGAAGGACCACATCTCCTCATGGCCAGTTCTTGCTGTCAGATGTTACCCCACTCTTCCACCAAGGCACCTGCAAGTTCCCGGATATCCAACAGGTCCAAGACGTGCTCAATGGGATTGAGACCCGGGCTCTTCGCTGGCCATGGCAGAACATTGACATTCCTGTCTTGCAGGAAATCATGCACAGAACGAGCAGTATGGCTGGTGGCATTGTCATGCTGGAGGGTCATGTCAGGATGAGCCTGCAGGAAGGGTACCACATGAGGGAGGAGGATGTCTGCCCTGTAACGTACAGCATTGAGATTGCCTGCAATGACAACAAGCCCAGTACGATGATGCTGTGGCACACCACCCCAGACCATGATGGACCATCCACCTCCAAATAAATCCTGCTCCAGAGTACAGGCCTCGGTGTAACGCTCATTTCTTCATCAATAAACGTGAATCCAACCATCACCCATGGTGAGACACAACAGCGACTCATCAGTGAAGAGCACTTTTTGCCAGTCCTGTCTGGTCCAGCGACGGTGGGTTTGTGCCTATAGGTGACGTTGTTACCGGTGAGGACCTGCATAACAACAGGCCTTCAAGCCCTCAGTCCAGCCTCTGTCATCAATAGGATGAGAGTCTGAGCACTGATGGAGGGTTTGTGCGTTCCTGGTGTAACTCGGGCAGTTGTTGCCATCCTGTACCTGTCCCGCAGGTGTGATGTTCGGCTGTACCGATCCTGTGCAGGTGTTGTTACACGTGGTCTGCCACTGCGAGGACGATCAGCTGTCCGTCCTGTCTCCGTGTAGTGCTGTATTAGGCGTCTCACAGAACGGACATTGCAATTTATTGCCCTGGCCACATCTGCAATCCTCATGCCTCCTTGCAGCGTGCCTAAGGCACGTTCACGCAGATAAGCAGGGACAGCTTTCTTTTGGTTTTTTTCAGAATCAGTAGAAAGGCCTCTTTAGTGTCCTAAGTTTTAATAACTGTGACCTTAATTGCCTACTGTCTGTAAGCTGTTAGTGTCTTAACGACAGTTCCACAGGTGCATGTTAATTTATGGTTCATTGATGGGAAACTGTGTTTAAACCCTTTACAATAAATATCTGAAGTTATTTGGATTTTTAGTTCATATTAATTTGGGGACAGGTCGAAGCTTGAAACATTTATTGCAATTTAGCTCGCTAGCTTGCTGTTGCGAGCTAATTTGTCCTGGGATATAAACATTTTTTTATTTTTTTTATCTGAAATACTCTGACAATTAATCCACAGATAAAAGGGTAAAAGTTTGTTTCTCGTCACCTCTCCTCCTTCAGGCTTCTTCTTTGGACTTTATGGCGGTTGGCAACCAACTTTAAGGTGCTTAACAGTCACCATTGTCCCCATGGTGAAATCCCTGAGCTGTTTCCTTCCTTTCCGGCAACTGAGTTAGGAAGGGCGCCTGTATCTTTGTATATTAATATACCATCCAAAATGTAATGAATAACTTCACGATGCTCAAATGGATATTCATTGTCTGTTTTTTTAACATTTTATTTTGACCCATCTACCAACATGAGCCATTCTTTGTGAGGCATTGGAAAACCTCATCTTTGTGGTTGAGTCTGTTTTGAAATTCACTGCTCGGCTGAGGGACCTTACAATTATCTGTATGTACAGAGATGAGGTAGTCATTCAAAATCATGTTAAACACTATTATTGCCCATGGTGAGTCCATGCAACTTATTTTGTGACTTAAGAAAATACTTGTCTCGACAGTGACACATTTTAATTCAAGGGGTTTGAATACTTTCTGAAGGCACTATGTGTACATTTATTTTGCAACGTTCGTGCACAGTGCACGCAATGCTTGCGGTTTGGCCAGCATGTTAGGACTTGGGAGAGAGGATACAAGTGGTTAGAAAGAGCCAATTATGTAATGCAGTGGTTAGTTAGAACAATGTTGAGCAGGATGTTGTCCTTTAAGACATGGTGAATGGTTTTGGTGCTAGGATGGACGAGAGGCATAAAAATCAAGAATAAAACAGAAGGAGAAAAAAAAAGATTCAACTTTATCCTGGTGGCACTTCCTTGCCACATTATTTGTCCTTAGTAGTAACCTACAACAAACACTCATCCCGATCAACATCAAATGTTAGTCTACAAACACTTTCATTAAGAAACATTGTAGGTAAAAACGATTATGGGATATGTAAACTGTCCAATTTGATTAGTCTTTTATCTCATAACGTCCTGCGAACAACAACTGACTATTGTGTTCACACTTGGCACGATATTCTCCCGCCAAACTGAACTACGAGACAGGAACACTGGACGCATAATATCACGCGCCAGCAGCACATGGCTGTAGCAATCCCTAGCTAAACAGTTTTCTATGCTGAGCAAGGCTTCTATGCATTGTTTTTGTTAAATTTGACAAAAACGGCTATTTTGGTTTCTGCAATCTATCGTGTGGTGTCAAACTCCGATCGGTGTTCTCTCAGGCATAATGTGGCGATAGAACTTTGTTAAACACAGTCCCGTTTCTGTCTTTGATTGTACTGCAATTTACATAATCTCGCGCCAAATTATCGGAAGACAAGAGACCCTGGTTTCGCGCGCTGAGGCTAAACTCCGGACACAGTTTTGATTGACATGCATTATAGCCCCTCAGAGAGCAACTCAGACGTGGTAATAGCCAATAGTGAAACTAAGTTTTTTTTTGGCAGGCGGGGAATCACTGTTGAAGATTCTCATTGATTCAGTCCCCTAAAAGCAGTCTATACAGAGGAGTTGTGTACGGATTAAGTTTGACGGTTTACTAAACGTCAAATTATCTACATTTGGAAGAAAAAACTGGTAATATAAACGTTTATACTTTGACAAGTTTGGTATTTTGAAAGTTGCTGGCTGAAACTTGGCACAGTGGATAAGCTAGCTAACGTTAACTTTGCTAACATTTGGTAGGGTGAATTCGAAATATTCTAGTTAAACTTTGTCGAGGGAAATGAACGTTAACGTTACATGCTTCACATTACTCATTAGGTACGTGTCAGTGTGATCAATGTAATAGTATTTAATTTGGTTACCTAGCGAGCTACTTCAACTCCACAATTTATTAGATACTAACTTTCGTTATGTTGTCGCGTTATCTAGCTACTGTAGCTAGGCTAATGTAACGTGGTGTGCTGTCAATGTCGATTACCACATCCACCAGTAGTCTGATTTAATCAGGCTATAACTACCTATGTAAGTACCAATTGTGTAGAACCGCCTGATTAAATCAGACTGCTGAAACTATTGCCTGATATCGTAAATGTTCCACACAAGCCAGAATTTGAAATACAATCAATTTAAACGGCGCTCTAATGTTACATTACCGGTTATCTGTGCGGTTTATCTTTCAGCTGCTCGAAATGAGACCATATCAACTGTAAGAAAATCTTTATGAAACTTTTTAGAGATCCTGTAGGTACAGTATATGGTTCGGCTTGGCACCGAGGTAGCCAGTAGTTCCGATCCGCTTGCTTTCAGCAGCACTAGGGTCAGCAGCACTAGAGGTCAGCAGCACTAGGGTCAGCAGCACTAGGGTCGGACAGGTTTCCTGTGTAGATTAAGACAGCAAGCCAGCAGCAAGATTTGGCTTGGAAAACATACCCCAATCCAGGGATAATAAATGCGTTGCACCCAGAATTGTCCCGTTGTCCCAACTGTTGCACCGAGAAGATTTGAAGGACTGCTAATAAAAATGATAGAAATATATTTTTAAAAAGTCTGCCCACACTAGTTGCTGCTCAACTCCACTGAAAATTGGGGAGTTTTATTGGCTACCAAACAGAATGGAGCAGAGACCAGGCTTTGAAAATTCAGCTGCGACTACATCGATTTGCATAAGGTCAATACTTTAACAAAATTAAATTATGAAATGCTTACCTTGAACCCATGTTTGTCCTCTGTAGTTGAGAGCCTTCTTTTGCTGAAATCAGCACTTTAATTTTTTTCAATGAACGTTACATGGAACCCAAACCGGCTGCGCACGTGCACCATCATGCATAAATGTATTTTGCCCCCCCACACCAAATGCAATCACGACACACAGGTTAAAATATCAAAACAAACTCTGAACCAATTACATTCATTTGGGGACCGGTCGAAAAGCATTAAACTTATGGCAATTTGTTAGCTAGTTGCACTTACTAGCTAATTTATCCTATTCAGCTAGCTTGCTGTTGCTAGCTCATTTGTCCTGGGATATAAACATTGAGTTATTTTACCTAAAATGCACAAGGTCCTCTACAATTAATCCACACACAAAACAGTCAACCAAATCTTATCTAGTCATCTCTCCTTCCAGTCCCCACGTGGGTATAACCAATGAGGAGATGGCAAGTGGGTACCTGCTTCTATAAACTAATGAGATGGTAGAGGCAGGGTTGGCATGCGCAGTGGGTGCAATAATTGAATAATATAGTTTAACATTTATTTTGTAACGCTCGCCCACTCGACGCGAGCGGTGTAGTCAGACTGTTAGTGCTATCATTTTGAACACACATGCACCTAAATATTTTCCTGTTATACATGGCATTCTTATTTGGGTGCCCGCAGGGGGGAAAAAATGTTTAATTGCTAACAATTTATATTATTAATACCTCAAATATTGTGCTCATTTTTAATTTTGCTCTTACATTTTCAACTTAGCTCCCTCCTTGTAAAAAAAAATATATAAAAAAAAGGCAGCGTAGAACCCTGCGACTGTTTCCTTGTTGAGATTCAATTGACATTCAATTGTGCATTTGCGCTTAATTCCACAAAGCCTGGTCTCTGCTCCACTCCGTTAGTTGAGTTCATCAATCTTACTTCACCGTGGAGTTTAGTCGGCTAGTGTTATATTGGATATTCGGTTTTCTCTTGTCAAAAGCAATTAAACCAAGCATGCCATGAACATTGTATATTCGGAATCAGGAGGATGGAGAATGATTTTTAAAATCGTATAAAAAATTCACACGTCGTTGTTTCGATCCCCATATTCAGAACAAACCATTTTCATGGTCATGTCATGCTTGGTTCAATAGCTATGAGAGGGGAACCAAAACAAAATTAATTTGACCTCGGTGCCAGTATATAAACCATATACCTACTGGCTCTCTTAAGTCAGGTAAACAATACTTTCCTGTAGATATTTTGAGCTGCTGAAGATCAAACTGCACAGACACAACAGGTGGAATAAGTTTTAATAAAATTATATATTTTTAAACGTTCTGACTTGTAAGGTACAATTTTGCAGCCATTTGTTTTATATAGAAATTCTGTATTACAGCCTGATTTAATCAAGACTAGATGTGTGGGTGCTAGCCGCTTCTAGCTAGATAGCTTCTGAATTTCAATGGCTACCCATTAGCTGTTAGGTAGTATGACTAGCTAGTTAACATAGTTAACATAGAACTAAATTAGCTTAACTTACTAAGATAGCTAGGTAGCTATTGCAAAATTGTTTGTTTACGCCAGCTATGGAGATATTACTTGCAGATTTTAATATTCACTTGTGTAGCTAGCTACGCCAATAGGCAGGTATCCTAGCGGTTAAGAGCTGATTTGAAATCCCGAGCAGGCAAGGTGTAAAAATCTGCCATTGAGCATGGCAGTTCTGCCCAACAACTGCTCCCCGGACACCGACGACATGTATGTTGATTAAGGTAGCTCCCCACACCTCTCTGATATAGGGGTATGGTTAAATGCAGAAGACATATTTTGGTTGAATGCATTTTTTTATCCCCTTTCCCTAACCAGCCGAGAAAGCAAATGGCACACTTTCTTGAAGCATACATAAAATTCCCTGGTTGAGATATTTAAATAGCTAGCTACTTATAAATCGTTTCCCCAATAATGTTTTATTATTCATTTGTAGCTAGCTAACAAGTCAAAGTAAACTGGCTAAGCAGCTTGCTAACATAAGTACAGCCACTACAATGTGTATTCTGAGTGGAAAATTAACTTTTTGGTCTAACAGCCACTCAATTTTTTTTATTTTTTTACCAGACATAATTAAACCAAAACTCACAAACGTATGAGCCTGCTTCTAATGTTTGTAAAACAAGACATGTATTTCTATTAAGTAATGGGATGTATAGCTTAATTTCATGATTGACCTGCGCCTCTATAAAGTTTTATCAATGTATTTAATGTTTTTATGTTACCCATTTTTCTCCCCAATTTTGTGATCTACAATTGGTAGTCAGTCGGTCTTGTTCCATCGCTGCAACTGCCCTACTCGGGAGAAGCTAAGGTCGAGAGCCACGCTTTCCTCTGAAACACGATCCGCACTGCTTCTTGATGCACTGCTCGTATAACCCGGAGCCAGCCACACTAATGTGTCGGAGGAAACACTCTCGACTGAAGTCAGCTTGCAGGCGCCCGTCCCGCCACAAGGAGTCGCTAGAATGCTATGGGACAAGGAATCCTGGCCGGCCAACCCCCCCGTCCCCCCAACAGCGCTGGGCCAATCACGGCAGGCTGTGAACCCGGGGCTCTAGTGTCATCTCAAGCGCTGCAATGCAGTTAACACACACATGGAAGCAGCGGTCTAAGGCACTGCAAGAGGAGTCACTACAGTCCCTGGTTCGAATCCAGGCTGTGTCACATCCAGCCGTAATTGGAAGTCCCATAGGTTGGTGCACAATTGGACCAGCGTCGTCCGGGGTAGGCCGTCATTGTAAATAAGAATTTGTTCTTAACCGGCTTGCCTAGTTAAATAAAGGTTACACTACACTGACCAAAACATTATTTTGTTGGCTTTTACGCGTGTCCACATTACCAGTAAAACATAATCCATATCTATTTCTTTCACTTACTTGCTGTTTCGTTGTTCATTTGTTCTGTTTCATTCTCAATCATGATTTCTATGGAACACCGTTTGGGTCTTTGCGTGTCAAAAAATATACTATTTAACACTGACATGCCAAATAACACTGTTTGACGTACCAAATAACACCTGAATATGACTGCACGTCACATAATAATTTAAGTGCGTTTATAATTTCTTCCCGTAGTTATTACAGTAATCAATTACTCATATTTCATGTCATGCTATGATGCTGGTAAAGTTGTCTCGTGCATCTACAGTGCTGGTCATTAAAAAAAAGCTAGCTAGCTTATGGATGCAAACAATGTTCTTCCCCCAAAACATAGAAAAATTACATCTGTTTCAGTAGCTATAGTTAGCTAGGTAATTATATAGCTAGGTGTCATCTAAAATAACCCTACTTTATTTACAGTCAGGAAAGCTAAGGCCAGCTTCTTCAGGCAAAAGTTTGCATCCTGTAGCTCCAACTCCAAAAAGTTCTGGGACACTGTGAAGTCCATGGAGAACAAGAGCACCTCCTCCCAGCTGCCCACTGCACTGAGGCTAGGAAACACGGTCTCCACCGATAAATCCATGATTATCGAAAACTTCAATAAGCACTTCTCAACGGCTGGCCATGCCTTCCGCCTGGCTACTCCAACCTCGGCCAACAGCTCCGCCCCCCCGTAGTTCCTCACCCAAGCCTCTCCAGGTTCTCCTTTACCCAAATCCAGATAGCAGATGTTCTGAAAGAGCTGCAAAACCTGGACCCGTACAAATCAGCTGGGCTTGACAATCTGGACCCGCTATTTCTGAAACTATCTGCCGCCATTGTCGCAACCCCTATTACCAGCCTGTTCAACCTCTCTTTCATATCGTCTGAGATCCCCAAGGATTGGAAAGCTGCCGCAGTCATCCCCCTCTTCAAAGGAGGAGACACCCTGGACCCAAACTGCTATAGACCTATATCCATCCTGCCCTGCCTATCTAAGGTCTTCAAAGCCAAGTCAACAAACAGGTCACTGACCATCTCGAATCCCACCGTACCTTCTCCGCTGTGCAATCTGGTTTCCGAGCCGGTCACGGGTGCACCTCAGCCACACTCAAGGTACTAAATGATATCATAACCGCCATCGATAAAAGACAGTACTGTGCAGCCGTCTTCATCGACCTCGCCAAGGCTTTCGACTCTGTCAATCACCAAATTCTTATCGGCAGACTCAACAGCCTCGGTTTTTCGGATGACTGCCTTGCCTGGTTCACCAATTACTTTGCAGACAGAGTTCAGTGTGTCAAATCAGAGGGCATGCTGTCCGGTCCTCTGGCAGTCTCTATGGGGGTGCCACAGGGTTCAATTCTCGGGCCGACTCTTTCTCTGTATATATCAATGATGTTGCTCTTGCTGCGGGCGATTCCCTGATCCACCTCTACGCAGACGACACCATTCTATATACTTTCGGCCCGTCATTGGACACTGTGCTATCAAACCTCCAAACGAGCTTCAATGCCATACAGCACTCCTTCCGTGGCCTCCAACTGCTCTTAAACGCGAGTAAAACCAAATGCATGCTTTTCAACCGATCGCTGCCTGCACCCGCATGCCCGACTAGCATCACCACCCTGGATGGTTCCAACCTTGAATATGTGGACATCTATAAGTACCTAGGTGTCTGGCTAGACTGCAAACTCTCCTTCCAGACTCACATCAAACATCTCCAATCAAAAATCAAATCCAGAGTCGGCTTTCTATTCCGCAACAAAGCCTCCTTCACTCACGCTGCCAAGCTTACCCTAGTAAAACTGACTATCCTACCGATCCTCGACTTCGGCGATGTCATCTACAAAATGGCTTCCAACACTCTACTCAGCAAACTGGATGCAGTCTATCACAGTGCCATCCGTTTTGTCACTAAAGCACCTTATACCACCCACCACTGCGACTTGTATGCTCTAGTCGGCTGGCCCTCACTACATATTCGTCGCCAGACCCACTGGCTCCAGGTCATTTACAAGTCCATGCTAGGTAAAGCTCCGCCTTATCTCAGTTCACTGGTCACGATGGCAACACCCATCCGTAGCACGCGCTCCAGCAGGTGTATCTCACTGATCATCCCTAAAGCCAACACCTCATTTGGCCGCCTTTCGTTCCAGTACTCTGCTGCCTGTGACTGGAACGACTTGCAAAAATCGCTGAAGTTGGAGACTTTTATCTCCCTCACCAACTTCAAACATCAGCTATCCGAGCAGCTAACCGATCGCTGCAGCTGTACATAGTCTATAGGTAAATAGCTCACCCTTTTTCACCTACCTCATTCCCATACTGTTTTTATACTGTTTTTATTTATTTACTTTTCTGCTCTTTTGCACACCAATATCTCTACCTGTACATGCCCATCTGATCATTTATCACTCCAGTGTTAATCTGCAAAATTGTATTATTCGCCTACCTCCTCATGCCTTTTGCACACTGTATATAGACTGCCCATTTTTTTCTACTGTGTTATTGACTTGCTAATTGTTTACTCCATGTGTAACTCTGTGTTGTCTGTTCACACTGCTATGCTTTATCTTGGCCAGGTCGCAGTTGCAAATGAGAACTTGTTCTCAACTAGCCTACCTGGTTAAATAAAGGTGAAATAAATAAAAATAAGACGGTTCTTATTTGATTTAATTAATGGCGGTCGGATTTGCGGTTTGCCTTCATAATAAAAGCATGTCATTTACAGTGATACAAATGAATACAAATAGTAGAACTATGCCATGCGTTTATTTTGAAGGCAAACCGCAAATTCCATTATTGCGCCTAAACCTGGTCCGGTCGAGCCTCACTAGCCAGATGAGGCTAGCTGGCTGCTTATAACGTATATCTTCCGGCGCCGACAGAGATGGCCGCCTCGCTTCGCGTTCCTAGGAAACTATGCAGTTTTTTGTTTTTTTACGGGTTATTTCTTACATTAGTACCCCAGGTCATCTTAGGGTTCATTACATACAGTCGAGAAGAACTACTGAATATAAGATCAGCGTCAACTCACTATCAGTACGACCAAGAAAATGATTTTCGCGACGCGGATCCTGTGTTCTGCCTTTCAAACAGGACAACGGAATGGATCCCATGCGGCGACCCAAAAAAACGACTCCGAAAAAGAGGGAAACGAGGCGGTCTTCTTCGAGACTCCGGAGACGGGCACATCATGCACCACTCCCTAGCATTCTTCTCGCCAATGTCCAGTCTCTTGACAACAAGGTTGATGAAATCCGAGCAAGGGTAGCATTCCAGAGGGACATCAGAGACTGTAACGTTGTTTGCTTCACGGAAGCATGGCTCACTGGAGATACGCTATCGGAGGCGGTGCAGCCAGCGGGTTTCTCCACGCATCGTGCCGACAGAAACAAACATCTTTCTGGTAAGAAGAGGGGCGGGGGCGTATGCCTTATGGTTAACGAGACATGGTGTGATGAAAAACATACAGGAACTCAAATCCTTCTGTTCACCTGATTTTAAAATTCCTCACAATCAAATGTCGACCACATTATCTACCAAGAGAATTCTCTTCGATTATAATCACAGCCGTATATATCCCCCCAAGCAGACTCATCGATGGCTCTGAACGAACTTTATTTGACTCTTTGCAAACTGGAATCCATTTATCCGGAGGCTGCATTCATTGTAGCTGGGGATTTTACCAAGGCTAATCTGAAAACAAGACTCCCTAAATTTTATCAGCATATCGATTGCGCAACCAGGGGTGGAAAAACCTTGGATCATTGTTACTCTAACTTCCGCGACGCATATAAGGCCCTGCCCCGCCCTCCTTTCGGAAAAGCTGACCACGACTCCATTTTGTTGATCCCTGCCTACAGACAGAAACTAAAACAAGAGGCTCCATCACGTGGACTGGGATATGTTTCGTATTGCGTCAGATAACAATATTGACGAATACGCTGATTCGGTGTGCGAGTTCATTGGAAAGTGCGTTGAAGATGTCATTCCCATAGCAACGATTTTAAAACATTCCCGAACCAGAAACCGTGGATTGATGGCAGCATTCGCGTGAAACTGAAAGCGCGAACCACTGCTTTTAATCAGGGCAAGGTGACTGGTAACATGACCGAATACAAACAGTGCAGCTATTCCCTCCGCAAGGCTATCAAACAAGCTAAGCGTCAGCACAGAGAAAGTAGAATCTCAATTCAACGGCTCAGACACAAGAGGCATGTGGCAGGGTCGACAGTCAATCACGGACTACAAGAAGAAAACCAGCCCAGTCACGGACCAGGATGTCTTGCTCCCAGGCAGACTAACTTTTTTGCCCGCTTTGAGGACAATACAGTGCCACTGACACGGCCTGCAACGAAAACATGCAGACTCTCCTTCACTGCAGCCTAGGTGAGTAAGACATTTAAACATGTTAACCCTCGCAAGGCTGCAGGCCCAGACAGCAGCCCCAGCCGCGCCCTCAGAGCATGCGCATACCAGCTGGCCGGTGTGTTTACGGACATATTCAATCAATCCCTATACCAGTCTGCTGTTCCCACATGCTTCAAGAGGGCCACCATTGTTCCTGTTCCCAAGAAAGCTAAGGTAACTGAGCTAAATGACTACCGCCCCGTAGCACTCACTTCCGTCATCATGAAGTGCTTTGAGAGACTAGTCAAGGACCATATCACCTCCACGCTAGACCCACTCCAATTTGCGCACCGCCCAAATAGGTCCACAGACGATGCAATCTCAACCACACTGCCCTAACCCATCTGGACAAGAGGAATACCTATGTGAGAATGCTGTTCATCGACTACAGCTCGGCATTCAACATCATAGTACCCTCCAAGCTCGTCATCAAGCTCGAGACCCTGGGTCTCGACCCCGCCCTGTGCAACTGGGTACTGGACTTCCTGACGGGCCGCCCCCAGGTGGTGAGGGTAGGCAACAACCTCTCCACCCCTCTGATCCTCAGCACTGGGGCCCCACAAGGGTGCGTTCTGAGCCCTCTCCTTTACTCCCTGTTAACCCACGACTGCGTGGCCACGCACACATCGATGGAACAGTAGTGGAGAGGGTAGCAAGTTTTAAGTTCCTCGGCATACACATCACAGACAAACTGAATTGGTCCACTCACACAGACGGCATCGTGAAGAAGGCGATGCAGCGCCTCTTCAAACTCAGGAGGCTGAAGAAATTCGGCTTGTCACCAAAAGCACTCACAAACTTCTACAGATCCACAATCTAGAGCATCCTGGCGGGCTGTATCACCGCAACTGCTCCGCCCACAACCGTAAGGCTCTCCAGAGGGTAGTGAGGTCTGCACAACGCATCACCGGGGGCAAACTACCTGCCCTCCAGGACACCTACACCACCCGACGTTACAGGAAGGCCATAAAGATCATCAAGGACAACAACCACCGGAGCCACTGCCTGTTAACCCCGCTATCATCCAGAAGGTGAGGTCAGTACAGGTGCATCAAAGCTGGGACAGAGAGACTGAAAAACAACTTCTATCTCAAGGCCATCAGACTCTTAACTTCTTGCGGCGACCCATCCTGGATCCGGTATCGTGACTACGGCTCAAGCTCATTACCATAACGCAAAATGCAAAAAAATATTCTTAGAAATATTTAACCTCCACACATTAACAAGTCCAATAGCTCAAATGAAAGATAAACACCTTGTTCATCTACCCAGCAAGTCAGATTTCTAAAATGTTTTACGGCGAAAACATAGCACATATTTATATTAGACCACCACCGAAACAAAAGACGAGGCAGCCATTTTGTCCCAGAAAATATAAAATTATAAAAGCAGGATTAAAAAAATGAATCATTCACTAACCTTTTGAAAATCTTCATCAGATGACAGTAATAGTACATGTTACACAATACATTTTTTTTTTTCAATAATATGCCATTTATATCCATAAATCTCTGTTTACAATGACGACATTTCAAAAAATGCTACTCAAATGTCCGGAGAAATTATGATAGCTCCGACAGATAACGTCAGATAACAAGCAATAAACATGACTAAATATACATGTTCTACATATAGTTACAAAGATGCAAAAAGATTCTTGATGCAACCGCTGTATTACATTTATTTTTAACGTTACAGAATTCGTACACTGGCTATACAATGAGACGGCGCTCAGATATTAGCAGTATGTCTCCTCTACGTTTGGAGTCCACAGAAACCCAAAATAACCACATAAATATTCCCTTACCTTTGCTGTTCTTCGATCAGAAGACATAGGAGTCATACTTACCCAATACATCGTTTGGTTTCACGTTGTGCGTCTCTGTATTAGCATATGCTAACATCTTCAGCTGAAATGCACCCAAAATGACTTCTGATCCCGCACTCTTGCGCATCAACTTCAAATTTACATATTATATGTCGACTAAACTGGTCAAACTATGTGCAGAATCGAGCTTTATGATGTTTTTAGCATGTAAAACAATGATCAGCGCGAACAGACAAACCGCCTTCAATTGCTGTTCCTTGGAAAAGAACGTGCCCCAAATCGGCCGCGCACAATAGAGTGCATGTATTGGAGAGTGACACTAACATTTTTGCCCGCCAAACGACGAGGGCTCGCGGGATTCTCACAATGAACGCGCCATTTGAAAGCAGGCATCGCGCTGAACACATACATACTGTTCCCAGATCGGTAGCTGCCTGGGAAGGGTGGGGGCGATGACGTCAAATTTGACCCAACTTTTCTCTTGACAAGAGAGAGTTTGGGAGAAAGGCTTGCCCTGAGAGTTCTGCTTTACATACACACATAATTTAAACGGTTTTAGAAACTTTAGAGTTTTCTATTCAATAATAATTATTATATGCATATATTAGCAATTTTGGGAAAAAATATTTTCAGTTTACTATGGGCACGCACTTCCTCCAAAGGGGGCAGTATTGAGGCCTAGTCTTAAGAGGTTAAACAGCCACCACTAACATTGAGTGGCTGCTGCCAACACACTGACACTGACTCAACTCCAGCCACTTTAATAATGGGAATTGATGGGAAATGATGTAAAATATATCACTAGCCACTTTAAAAAATGCTACCTTATATAATGTTACATACCCTACATTATTCATCTCATATGCATACGTATATACTGCACTCTATATCATCTACTGCATCCTTATGTAATACATGTATCACTAGCCACTAACTATGCCACTTTGTTTACATACACATCTCATGTGTATATACTGTACTCGATACCATCTACTGTATCTTGCCTATGCTGCTCTGTACCATCACTCATTCATATATCTTTATGTACATATTCTTTATCCCCTTACACTGTGTATAAGACAGTAGTTTTGGAATTGTTAGTTAGATTACTTGTTGGTTATTATTGCATTGTCGGAACTAGAAGCACAAGCATTTCGCTACACTCGCATTAACATCTGCTAACCATGTGTATGTGACAAATAAAATTTGATTTGATTTAGCTTTGGTCAACAGGGTTAAGTAGCTGGCGAGCTATTTATTTTCATGCGCTGAAGTGCATTTTCAATAGGCGAACAAAAAGTGGCAACCTAGCTAATACTTACTCACAAGGATTCCTAAATCATTGCTAAGAATAATGAAAATGACTGCAGTTTCTACTGGTCATTGTTTTCAGGCTGGTTGTATTGGTGCTAGCTTGGTACCCCAGAAGTTGAGGTCGAATAAATTATGCTTTATTGTGAGCACATCGTTCGTGGCTGGTGTTTGCTTGTTTGCAGATTTTTTTTGTACAGCTTTGACAGTGCTACTGTATCTTTTTTGACACGCAAAGACCCAAACGTTCCATAATATGTATGTCGTGAAGGTAATAACAGTGATGCTATTACTGTGTAACTCCGGTGGGGCAATATGGGATAAATAGCGCACTTGGTAGTGTTAACCGGTGTTAGACCAGTCGGCGAAATCCAACATTACCCACGACAGAGAATGTTTGATTGTCAAGGGCAATGAGTTTCATTATCTTGGCTTTAATGGATTTCGCCATTGAGTTGTCTCGCTGAAATTTTGTGACTCTTTCAAATGACTGCTTGATCCACACAGCAGACATTGTGGGCTAGTTTAGGAATGCTGTTGCACGTATAGAGTAAAATTTTACATGGCGTCATTGTCATGAACCTACATTTATATAGGTATGCACGTCAGCTTTGACATCGGTTTTGCTCATCGGCCGGCGTTAAACTAGACATCAACCGATACCGATTTTGGCATTTTTAGCTGATGTCGGCCAATTCCGATATGTTCACTGATTTTTATATCCTGAATCCCTACTTTTTATAGTTCAGGGCTCTACGCTGTCCATCTAAGTAGAAATGTAGAAGCATACAAATCATTCTAGGAGAACAATTGAAGTATTTGAGTGGTCAAATTATAAGAAATGACAAGGTTCATAAGTTTTTTTTGGAGGGATCCCTTCACAATGATTAGGTGAGCCAAATGTTCAGCTGTCGCTTTAAGAGATGTGCTGTTACCATGGTAATTTGGGCACGCACTTTATGTGATGGAAAATATTCTGACTGTGAACTCAAACTAACATTGAAAAACAACCTAGTTTCACTACTCCTCCCACTGTTTGCCGAATTCTTTGCTTTTGTTTTCCTTAAGACCTCGGTGGGCGGCGCCGCGATGGTCGTCAGCAAAATGGGACACCTGGGCATTGGTGTGTCCCATGTGAACAAAACCTAACTGGCCAAGAAACACGAGGATAAAGTTACACTTTAATAGACTTTCTTGTCAATTCAACTAACTTATACCTTTAAAAAAAAAGTCCCCAAATTCTCTGACCACCTGCCAACATGGCTGATGAAATGGACATTTTTACGCGCCAATGATAGTCTGTTACCTGCATTTAGCGGGTGTTAATTTCCAATCCTGTGTGTGCCCCATCCTAGCGCCACCAGCTGACCAGAGGAAACTAGCCCCCTCCCAGCTGAACACTAAGCTCGCTAGCTAATGTAAAATAAAACAAATGGGCTGTCAAATATAACTTATGCTGGGTGTGCACTACACGACTTTCAATCTTAACATCGCTGAGCCTCATATTAAACTGTTTTCTTTCCTAAACCGTGTGGCACAGACTGGTCCCAACACAAGATTCTTAATTTGGTTGTGAGGATTCTTGATACTATGCTGTTTCGCTAAAACAATGTCATTGTTAGCGTAGCTAGAACGAGATGTGGCTCAAAAGCAAGCCTCGTGAATGTCTGACTGAACATTTATACTTGCCAGAGTTGCACCATCTAACCAACATTTTGAATTGATTAACATTGCTTGTGAACTTCAGCGCTGTAACGATTTTGATACTTTAGTTAAAGGCAAGCGCATAGGCTATTAGTACTAGCAGGGCATAAAATTAACTCCTGCCAAATGCAGGTAGATTTATTTATCGGCGTGCAAGAAAGTATATTTCACCTGCCACGTTGGCGGGTGGTCAATTTGCAGGGCTCTACAGTGCAAGTATTACATTTGTGAATATAAAGTAAAATATGAGCATGTGTGAGTTAGTGTACTAAAAATGCTGTAGTAGCTGGCTTTATAGTATATCTGCTGTTTTTGTTACATAGTGGCTAATGGCATAACAATACAAATCCTACAACCCAATGGGCGCTTTAACTTTGCCTGGCAGGGGAGCAGTGAAAAACGGATAATTTTTTGGGGGCGTTTGCGCACAGGTATAAAATGTGTATTTTACCAAAGTTTACAAAGTGAAACTTTGTCCTTCTGTTTCTCGGATATTTAAATTTTTGTTCACAAGCTTTCTTGTTTTAGAAACATTACAATGTTTGGTCATTCTTTTTATTTTGGTGCAAAATATTTTGCCTGGTTTAAAGATCTGCGTGGCTGGTAGAATTTATATATTTTATCTACCTGCCACAGTGGCTGGTGGACCAAACCGTTTATTTAAGGCCCTGAGTTTGTCATCGAACGTGCTCAAGTCTACACATTCTGGGTGTTGCGAAACGTCATTTCACTGGCTTCTTCTCTGGCGAGCTCTCAGCACCAATAGTAATAGTGCCTACAAAAAGACGCCAACTCCACCAGGGCCCGTTGGTCAATTCTTATGGGGAACTTAATGTTTTTATTGTTGATCAGGTCTGTGGTAAACACTGGCTTAGATCTTAACTTTAGTACTATGAGATCATCAGCCAGTGTCACTTGTGAATTTTGAAGCATTTGTAATCAAAACATGCACAAAGGCTTCATAAAGGTCATGTTAACTGACTAATATCTCATAGAAAAAAACCTATAAGATCTAAGCATGTGTTAACCTCAGACCTTATTTTCAGCATTTATCCCATTTCCTCATTAATTTACCCCATAGGAATGGCTGAACGAACCAGATATTGCTGTGCCCCGAGTAGGGGCCCAAAATCATGTAGTGAACGCTGTACTTAGCTTATGTTGTAGTTTCGAGTCAGTAGTTATGTTTAGGCAGGGCAAGTCCGTTTTGGTGATTTCAGGTATCAGAAAAATTTGTTACAGTATGTTTAAATTTGTTTTTTTTCACCATATTGAAGTACAGTACCATTTGGAAATGTTAACATTCAATTTATAGTCCTAGAACCTAAGTTAAATGTTGCTGCCGCTGCTTCCCGTTGACAAGCCATTTAGATAAATAGCCCAATGTCAAAACAGTTTAATGTGTCAAAATCAATGTACAAAGTTTGATATATTAAAAACATAAAATGTACTATCTACACATACAGTACATGTTTAAAAAAACATTTTTTTGTGACTTTTAAGCAAGTCGGTTAAGAACAAATTCTTATTTACAATGACGGCCTCCCCCAGCCAAACCCTAACCCCGGCGACGCTGGATTGACCACGCGGTGCGCCGCGTGGTCAATCTGACGTGTGCATTGGCCTTGCAGAGTTTATGGTGATACAGCCTCTGCAGAAGTCAGGGCATCCATAGGACTTGTGTTTTGCACAGCAGCGCTGTTGTCAAGGAAGTGAGTTTGTGTTTATTCCCGACCTCCCGCCCCCACCCATCGTCAACCAATCATGTCAATGCGGAGCTATACGGAGCCCCCCGCATTAAGAAATCTGAGAGGCGCACGGAGATGAGGTACGCAGCTCAATTTGGCCTCTGCTGCCTCCGGAGGCTCCACAATTGTCACACCCTCCATGCAAAGCCATTTTTGGATCAAGCATAAATTGGCAGTTAATGTGTTGAAACAGTGTGCTTAAAACATTGTCAGGAAGTGAAGCCACATTGTTTGTTTGATACAAGGATGGGGTTGCAGTAGCTGCATTTAAAAGGGGTAGGAGTGGCTTAGTAATCCAGTTTTCCACACTGTATTACAATCAGTATGGCATGTTTTTTGAATGTTGATTTGTCATTGGGAATTGAAATTACTTGGAAGCCTTTCTTTACTGACATTGATTATTGATCCACTTGATCAATGGTATTAATCAATAGTTGGCACAGTACTCAAAGGAAAGAAGTGGAGAAACATTGAACAACACTGCTTTTTCAACTCGAGTGTATTAGATGCCATGCTGCTGTTAACCCACAGTTTGGCTCCTTTCTGCACAGGGCTGCTGCAATGTGGATTCAAGTGCGCACCATGGATGGCAAGGAGACTCATCGGATTGACTCACTGTCCAAGCTCACCAAGGTGGATGAACTGCGCCTCAAGATTTCGGAGCTCTTCAAGGTTGAGCCAGAAAGACAGAGGCTCTTTTACCGGGGCAAGCAGGTGTGGCAGATGACTACTTTTCTGTTTCAATTCAGTTACAACAGAGTTGCTGGGGTCCTTACTGATCATGTCTGAATGTGTATGTTCTTTGTCTGATCCCAGATGGAGGACAGCCACACCATCTTTGATTACAACGTGGGGCTGAATGATATAGTGCAGCTCCTTGTTAGACAGGCTACGCCCCCTGCCGCTGTCCTCAAGAGCAAGGACAAAGAGGCCGAGCTCTCTGACTCTGACTCTGGCTGTGGCTCGGCACAGAGCGAGTCGGACAAGAGCTCGACCCACTCGGAGGCAGAGGTGCAAGCAGCCGGAACCTCTGCCCAAACAGACACACCAGACCTGGTCGACCCGGGATTTGGCTTTTACAAGGTAAACATGGAGCATCTTTAAAAGGATGCTTTTAACTCGTTACATGTAAAATGGTAAATCAGCTTCAATATTGTGGAGCCTTCTTGAATTGGCGTTGCATCTATTGTGAAAAGTCTTAATTTTATATTGCAATACAGATGTTTAATCCGTGACAGTAGCATTGCATAGGTCACTTTACAATATCCATTTTTTTTTCTTCAGATTAATGAGTTTGTTGACGCCAGAGACTTGAACATGGGCGCCTGGTTTGAGGCCCAGATTGTGAACATTACAAAGACCACAAAGACACCTGGGGAGGAAGAGGGCTCTGCCTCTAAACTCAGCGAAGAGGAAGTTATTCACTACCATGTCAAATATGAAGAGTGAGAACTTCATGTATTCTGTATTTTAAAGATCTGTTTGGAGACATTATGCCTCATTGGTGACATTTGACAGTTACCCATAATGAACATGTGTGGAAGGTGTTGCTGTCTATCGATGAGCTGGACCAATGGGGGCATTGCTTTTTGGCGCCAGGGTGTCAATACATTTCCGTATCTGCGGAGAAGTGCTTTATTTGTTCCATTTCCTCCTCCTACTCTTGACTTTTTATGTATTGCTTTTTTGAGTGCAGTCCCACTCCATCGGTCTTTCTGATGAAAGTATATGCAATTCCATAACACTGCAATTGGCAAATATAACATTTGTGCTTGATAATTTGCACATTGCTCTGCCACATTGCAAGCAAAACAAGTGTAAGAACTGGAGGAACATTGAAATTAACAATGACTCGCATTGCTTGTGTTTCCAGCAGTCAAAGCCCTCAGAATTCAAACACCTTATTTGACCCGCTTCTGTTCTCCCGATATGTCAATCATCTTACAAAAGCACCATTATGTAGGAAGCACCTGCTGTGTGTCTGAACTGAATACTGACACTGCCTATGTCTGTGTGGTCTCTCTAGCTACCCAGAGAACGGAGTGGTGCCTCTGCAGTCCAAGGATGTACGCCCACGCGCCCGCACAGTCTACCAGTGGCACCAGCTGGAGGTGGGCATGGTGGTCATGGTAAACTTCAACCCAGACGAACCCAAAGAGCGCGGCTACTGGTACGACGCCCAGATCCAGAAGAAGAGGGAGACACGCACTGTGCACGAGATCTACGCCAAAATACTGCTGGGGTAATATATTTGGCTCTGTTAGTCTCCGCTGTAAACCCCTTCCCCTTAAAGGGTCAAACCATGATGGTAATTGCATTAAAGGAGTTCAGTGACTCTGTTACGAATCCCTTTTGGCTCGACAGTCTAGGGGGGATGGTAATGAGATCCGTAACAACTCATGCAAATTATAATTGTGACAAAGTAAAAGTGTGAACGAAATAACCACGACAACAGAAATCTACCGTCAAACTCCAGGTTTATTTATAAACACAAGGAAAGAAAATATAAGTATTCAAAAAACACCCCTAAGCTAGACTAGCCTACTTTAACAGCTAACTAACTAACCAAAAATACAGTGGGTGGTCCGCCCAGTTCTAACTAGTGTATTTAACAAAGTTCACCTACGGGTAGTGTATGCCCATGGGCGACTTGTCTTGGTTTCCCCCTTTTCCCACCAGCAACAAACAAATACCATAACCAAAAATAATACTCACAGGTGATGACAAAGTGCTATGAAGTGCTTTAAACAAAAGAGAGGTTAAGACACAAAGCGAGAGTGAAACACAGAGACCTACAGACATGGCATTACAGAGAGATTGAGCTGAGCTCTAGAACAAACAAATGATGGGGTTTTTAAACCATGGGGAAGGAACTGTGATCGGTCAGGAAATAGGAGGTGTGTCTTCTGATTGATGATTGATTGGGGAGTGATGATTTTCACCTGTGAGGGGAGAAGGAGAGAAAAGAAACACACAGGATACACACAGACACAGGATAACTGTATCCGTAACAGACTCATCTGATTGTATGGTGTGTTCTAATGATTTGTTGAAATTCATAGATTACTTGTTATACAGTATTGATACATCTACACCGTATGGTTTGTACTTTAGTATTATGTTAATGTCAAAGTTTTGCCATTTTTATATAATTGTTTTGCATATTAGGACCATGAAGGGTATACCAAGAGTTCATGTTTATTTCAGGGTTGCCGGTGACACCCTAAACGACTGTCGCATCATGTTCTTGACTGAGATCTACAAAATCGAGGAGCCTGGAGCCTTGGATGGATCCGGAGCAGGATCTGATAGCCCATTGAAAAGTAAGTTGGAGCTGTTTTCAGGGCTTTAAATAAAATGTAATTGGTAGCAGTTTAAAGTTAGGAGCACAACAATTTAGGAGTACCAGATTTAAAAATAAGAATTTATTGAGATACAGCCTGTATTTGGGCCTATATGAATTCAAGCTACTTTTGAAGCCCTAGAAAGGAATTATAAAAGCTAAAATAGAGCTACGAATACCTTTTCATTGAGTACTTTGTGGAATATTAGGTTCCTACAATGTGTAAAAATCAGTATTTTCTATTGAGATGCATTAAATTGTTCCCGGTGTCTAAATGTCAAGTTTGAGTGAAGACCTCTTTCTATGATCGTTGATCTCCTGAAAATAAGCAATATCTGAATACCAAATCACCCCCTTTCCCTTCCCCCTCGGCCCTCCATTTGTGCGTTCGATCGTACCTCCGCCATATGCCCAAGTGTCCCAAAGCTGAAGGTCTAGGGGCTAAATTACTCTCCAATAGCCACTGATTTCGAGGCTTGACACACAAAACACATTTGAAATGTAATGTTTTAAATGTTGCTGAGGCTTACATTTTGTAAAACGACGGAATTCTGTTAATTCCATGTGAATAATTGACTTTCGCCCAATACACCGGTACAATGATGCGCAATAGTTTCTCTTTCATCACATACAGTCCATCTCTCGTCTGTTCCCTGTGTAGAGTCAGTGAGTGCATTTATCGGACTGATTTTCATGAGGGATGAGAGTGCATGTAAAGCACATGCAAAATTGTGAACATTTCTCTGCAAGTAGGCTGTAGTTTAACAGTGGTGTCAGATGTTAGAAAAGGACAAGACGCTATTGTTACCATAGAAACTCTGGGGATTAATGTAGACAAGGTTCATGATGCATAAGATGCATGCTAGTTGCCATGGCTACACACCAACCTCTTAGTCCTAGTGGTTTACAAAGTACGTAACAGTTTTGTATGCTTAATTGCATACATCTAGTACACTGGTGCAGTTCTTACAGTACGGGTTACAGGACCCGTTTTTAAAGATGAGTAAAAAGGCTGACGTTCTCTTTGATCCTGCTCTCTCCAGGGTCAAACGGACCCGAGTGCAAACACTGCAAAGATGACCCCAAGAAGAACTGCCGCTGGTGCAACTGCCATGTATGTGGCGTGAAGCAGGACCCTGACAAGCAGCTGCTGTGTGACGAGTGTGACATGGCATTCCACATCTACTGCCTCAACCCCCGACTGACCAGCCTCCCCGATGACGACGACTGGTCAGTATAGACCCATTTCCTTGCCGCGTCTTAAAGTTGCGCGCAGGTTCCAGGCTTCAGAAAAAGCAGTGGATACGATCAGATGCAATTTCAAAATTGTCCACTGTTAATACAGTCCCAAATGTTTGCATGTCAGCAAATCTAGTTTTCAAGATGTAGAACTTTCAAAATGTTAATTCTCATAGCCAGCGTGATGTCTTTTGCGTCATATGATGCAAAACTCCCCATACCGGCTGTATTTCTGCCTGCTTGAACGGCAATGGCTCAAATGCAAATGAAAACATGAAATGTCCCTGGGAATCGACAGAACATTTGAGAGAATCACAAAAATGATATAACATTCAAAATGCAGCACACAGACCTTTCATAATACATAAGGTGTCAAATTATCTTTAAACTTGATTGCTGACGTGCAAAACATTTTTAGGACCGTATCAACAGTGGACTAATGAAACCAAAACCTTTGAGTAGAATCTTTAAGTTTGTCAAGCTCCCGCTACAGAGCTTTTTGGTACCGATCTTGACGTCTGTTTGTAAACACAAATTGGTCTATACTACAGTACAGCCTGGGCTGGTTTTCTGTCCATCTGGCCGTTGCCAGTTTCTAGTGCTGCTTATGTGATAGTCATAGTCATACTAATGCGTCAGATGGCACTTAAACTGCCTCTAATTGGAGTTTGAGGTGAGAAAGTGATGGTTTCTTCAAGCTGCTTTGATTTGGCCATTTTGATTCGAGCTTTATCAGCTTTCTATCGTGAGCACAAGTCATTGGTGTACTGTCCAAATGACTTTTTGTCAGAACACCCACGGAAGCGTGTGTAGCTCTCCCTGGTCTCCATAGCTGTGCTACAGTGAAGTGTGTTCTGTTTCCACTGCATTGGTGGAGCTGTATTCAGCGGACCGGCACAACTCTTTCCTTTGCCACTATTACGTCTCCACATGTGTGATGCAGTGGTTTTGAAATTGCATCACACATTTTGGCTGTTCTGTTGTTGCCTGCTTGTTCTGATCTGTATTTATTTCAATACCTCTAGGTATTGCCCCGAGTGCCGCAACGATGCTAGTGAGGTGGTGCTAGCAGGAGAGAAACTCAAGGACAGCAAGAAGAAATCCAAGATGGCGTCCGCCAGCTCAACCAGCCAGAGGGACTGGGGAAAGGTAAGGGCATTTAGAAATGGTGCTGTGGGCGTACCTCTTAGTGGGAAAAAGTACATTGTCTGAATAACTGTACTTGCATTCTAAATAGTAGGCATTTGGAGTATGTGAATAAATAACGTTTTATAGTATGTGAAATTTTCAAAAATGTACATTTTAAATGCCAAGTGGTCATACACATTCCGGCTTTTCATCTAGTCAAATTCGTTACACACTCTTGAGGAAGAGAATCCTTGTTTGAGACTCACGTGTCTGACAACAGGCGAGGGGAAGCGCTGTGTTAAACTGAAAGAATTGCGGGAATCAACGCAATTGAGCATTAATGATGCATTCTCAGTAGGATGAGCTTAGTATGCTGATATTGGTTGCGTACTCCATTTGTTTTTACTAAACAGTGTTCTAAATAATTTTGTACAATTAGAATACAATTTAAGTAGGCAAGCTTGATTTCAGACACTGCCACTGTCACACTTCTAAACATGGCATAGATTTGTTGTTAGTTGAGTACATTCTTGTGTTTTTACACTACCTCTTCTCCTATCAGGGCATGGCTTGTGTTGGCCGCAGCAAGCAGTGCACTATTGTCCCTTCCAACCACTACGGCCCTGTCCCTGGCGTCCCGGTCGGAAGTATTTGGAAGTTCAGGGTCCAGGTGAGTTGCCGCCTTTTTGCAGTAGGCTGAAAAGGATAATGTACCCCCACAAAATGAACATAATTTGACCAAAATAATATTTCAATGACTAGGTTGTCCGCTGACATTTTCGCTCCTGTTTTTGTTTTGTCAGGTGAGTGAGTCTGGTTGCCACAGGCCACATGTTGCTGGGATCCACGGGAGGAGCAACGATGGAGCTTATTCCTTAGTGCTGGCTGGGGGCTATGAAGACGACCAGGTATTTAGACTATCTTCCATATTGCACATCACAGGAGGCTGCCGAGGAGAGGACAGCTCATAATAATGGCGTGAATGGTATTATAAACACATGGAAACATGTTTGTTCGACACCATTCAATTTATTCCATTCCAGCCATTGCTATGAACCAGTCTTCTCCAATTAAGGTGCCACCTGTGGTGCACATGTACATCTATTACAAGCCCCCCCCCCCTCATGCCCAACATTGTAGCTGCAGGGATGGAACACCGTAAGCATGAAAGGTCACTGCACTAACGCTGGTTTTCAATTGGTCCCAGGATGACGGCAACGAGTTCACCTACACCGGCTCTGGAGGGCGAGATCTGTCTGGCAACAAGAGGACAGCCGAACAGTCGTGTGATCAGAAGCTCACCAATATGAACAGGTTAGTAAGCAAAACGAATCAGATCTCTTTGCACAGAGAACACCCACGGATGCTTGTGTAGCTCTCCCTGGTCTCCATATCTGTGCTACAGTGAAGTGTGGTCTGTTACCTCTGCATTGGGGGAGCAATCTTCTCTCCTACATGTATTCAGTGGACAAGGACAACTCTTTCCCAAGTCACTAACCTTGTGTATGGGTGATGCAGTAGTTTTGTATGAGGGGGATATTGGGGATATTCCGATGGCCGGGCTTATTGGCTTTGCATGTCTATGCCTCTTTTGAGCACTGGTTTGTGACTGTTTTTAACAGTCATAACAGTTCTAACAATTCATCTTTTTTATTGATTTGCTAGAATGCAATGATTCAAATAGGACATGTCTTATGTTTAAACTGTGAGTGTTTATTTGATTCACTGCAGTCCACAATTTGATTAATTCAAATGAGACTCAATCTTAATTTGCCTGTGACCCAGGGCTCTGGCTCTGAACTGCAACGCATCGGTGAACGAGAAGGATGGGGCCACGGCAAAAGACTGGAAGGCAGGCAAGCCGGTCAGGGTGGTGCGAAGTTCCAAGGGCCGCAAACACAGCAAGTTCAGCCCGGAAGATGGAAACAGATACGATGGAATCTACAAGGTGGGAATTTTTTATGTTTCATGTGAAATTAAGTTCCATTAGGCTTGGGCAGTATACTGGGGTATTTGGCCGTCACCTAATTATTTGAAGTTAATATATTTTATATTCCTGCTAGTGTTTTTCTTTTTTCTTCTTCAGAACAGCATAACTTTATTCATTTGCACAATTTCTCATTCACTTTCACTTGTAAATGTCCACACTCACTGACAATTACATTTGGTAGCTACTAGCTTTGCTTTTATAACTGAGCTGGCTTTGCCTGTCTTTGAAATTAATTTGTTACTTTTTGCTCGTTAGCATTTAGCTAACAGCGGCTGTGAGTTCACTATTCGTTGGTAACTTTGTTAGCATTCAGGTAAGTCCCAATGGGCTTTTTTTAGCGCCCCCTTGTGTGCTATGCTGGTAATACCGTGAATTCCTGGGATGAGAAAATAACTAAATAAAATATATATTTTTTTTTACCTTTATTTAACTAGGCAAGTCAGTTAACCTCTAACTCCCCATCCCGGGTCCGGGAGCGTAATCACCGACTGACACTAATTAGCATAACGCAACGGACATAAATATTCCTATTCATGAAAATCACAAGTGAAATATATTGAGACACACCTAAGCCTTTGGTTAGTCACCCTGTCATCTCAGATTTTAAAAATATGCTTTACAGCCAAAGCTAGACAATCATTTGTGTAAGTTTATTGATAGCCTAGCATAGCAATTTGTCCAGCTAGGAGCAGGCAACCTTGTCACAAATCAGAAAAGCAATCAAATTAAATTGTTTACCTTTGAGCTTCAGATGTTTTCACTCACGAGACTCCCAGTTAGATAGCCAATGTTCCTTTTTCCCCCAAAATATTATTTTTGTAGGCGTTCTTCACGTTTGGCTGAGAAATCACACGGAAATTGCAGTCACACAAACGCTGAAAAATATTCAAAATTAGCTCTATAATATCGACAGAAACATGGCAAACGTTGTTTATAATCTATCCTCAAGGTGTTTTTCAAATATCTATTCGATAATATATCCACCGGCACAATTGGTTTTTCAGTAGGACCGATTGGAATAATGCCTACCTCTGTATTTTACGCAAGAGCCATCAGGTGACCATTTGCGCTATATAGCCGCTTACGGGTGGGTATTCTTCAACATAAATGCGTAAAACTACGTCACAATGCTGTAGACACCTTGGGGAATACGGAGAAAAAGTAATCTGGTTGATGGCTCATTCACTGCTCAATAGGGACGCATTGGACCGCAGAGCTTTCAAAAGATGAGTCACTTCCAGATAAGATTTTTCTCAGGCTTTCGCATGCAATATCAGTTCTGTTATACTCACAGACAATATTTTTACAGTTTTGGCAACTTTAGTGTTTCCTATCCTAAGCTGTCAATTATATTCATATTCTAGCATCTTGTCCTGACAAAATATCCCATGTACTTTTCCAAAAATAAAAATACTGTCCCCTAGTCACAAAAAGTTAAGAACAAAATCTTATTTTCAATGATGGCCTAGGAACAGTGGGTTAACTGCCTGTTCAGGGGCTGAACGACCTTGTCAGCTCGGGGGTTTGAACTTGCAACCTTCCGGTTACTAGTCTAACGCTCTAACCACTAGGCTACCCTGCAGCCCCACAACAGGTGTGGGTAGACCTTACAGTGAAATGCTTACTTACAAGCCTTTAACCAACAATGCAGTTAAGAAAAATACCCCCCCAAAATAAGAAATAAAAGTAAGAAATAATTCAAAAGCAGCGATAAAATAACAATAGTATGGTTATATACAGGAGGTTCTGGTACAGAGTCAATGTGCGAGAGCACCGGTTAGTTGAGGTAATATGTACATGTAGGTAGTTATTAAAGTGACTGCATAGATAATAACAGAGTAACAGAAGCATAAAAGGGGTGGGCAATGCAAATAGTCTGGGTAACCATTTGATTTGAACACTTGAACCTAGACTTAGTGCTCCTTTACTGCTTGCCGTGCGATAGCAGAGAGAACAGTCTATAACTAGGGTAGCTGGAGTCTTTGACAATTTTTAAGGCCTTACTCTGACACTGCCTGGTATAGAGGTCCTGGATGGCAGGAAGCTTGGCACTATGGTGTTTGTTTTGTCCAGGTGGGAAAGGGCAATGTGGAGTGCAATAGAGATTGCATCATCTGTGGATCTGTTTGGGTGGTATGCAAATTGGAGTGGTTCTAGGGTTTCTGGAATGATGGTGCTGATGTGAGCCATGACCAGCCTTTCAAAGCACGTCATTGCTACAGACGTGAGTGCTGCTGGTTGGTAGTCATTTAGGCAGGTTACCTTAGTGTTCTTGGGCACAGGGACTGTGTTGGTCTGCTTGAAACATGTTGGTATTACAGACTCAAGATGGGGAGAGGTTGAAAATGTCAGTGAAGAGACTTGCCATGTTGTCAACGGATGTTCGGAGTACATGTCCTGGTAATCAGTTGACCTGTTTAAAGGTCTTACTTACTGTAATAGTTTGCAAGCCCTGCCACATCCGCTGAGCATCGGAGCCAGTGAAGTATGATACAATCTTAGTCCTTTATTGACGCGTTGCCTGTTTGATGGTTCGTCGGAGGGCATATTGGGATTTTTTTTTATCAGCGTCCGGGTCAGCAACAGCTCTACCCTTTTAGCTCAGTGCGGATGTTGCCTGTAATCCATGGCTTCTGGTTGGTGTATGTATGTACAGTCACTGTGTGGATTACGTCATCGATGCACTTATTGATGAAGCCAATGACTGATGTGGTGTACTCCATGCCATCGGACGAATCCCAGAACATATTCCAGTCTGTGCTAGCAAAGCAGTCCTGTAGCTTAGCATCTGCTTCATCTGACCACTTTTTTGTATTGACAGTCACTGGTGCTTCCTGCTTTAATTTTTGCTTGTAAGCAGGAATTATGGACAGATTTGCCAAATGGAGGACGAGGGAGAGCTTTTTCGCTCTTTTCCCCCTCTGGTTGCACATTGAACATGCTGGTAGAAATGAGGTAAAACGGATTTAACGTTTTCCTGTTTGATTATGTCCGTATACAGCTCATTGAGTGCGGTCTCAGTTCCAGCATCTGTTTGTGGTGGTAAATAACAGCTTTGAGAAATATAGAAACTCTCTTGGTAAATAGTGTGGTCTACAGCTTATCACGAGATACTCTATCTCAGGCGAGCAAAACCTTGAGACTTCCTTAGATATCGTGCACAAACTTTTGTTTACAAATATGCATTAACGCCACCCTTTTTCTTACCAGAAGCTGCTGTTCTATCCTGATTTTATTTATTTAAAAATATTAATAAAATGAATCTTTGTTGGTTGTCATTATGTCTTGTCTCTATATTAGTCACATATTAATACCAAGTGTAAATGGCATCTCCGTTCCATGCTGACTAAACAAAATGCCTGTCTCTCTTCCAGGTGGTGAAATACTGGCCAGAGAAGGGCAAGTCTGGCTTCCTTGTCTGGAGGTATTTGCTTAAACGAAATGACGAAGAGCCAGCGCCATGGACCCGGGACGGCAAGGAACGCATCAAGAAACTGGGACTCACCATGCAGGTAAAGCTAAATGGATTGTCTATTATGTAGCTTTTTCGGCGACCTGACACAATTTACATAGAAATGTGAGTTATAGATCTCATTGACAGCAAGTCTTAATTTAAAAAAAATGTAAGCGTGTCTTTCGGTTTTGTACACCAGCTGAAAAATATTATATATATATATTTTTTAAGAGACATAACAATACTTAGGTGCCGATATGTTTTGTGATTTGGTGTTCAAAACATTTTAGGTACACACCTCTTAGTACCAGGTCGGACCCCCCCTTTGCCACCAGAACAGCCTGAATTCTTCAGGGCATTTTACAAGGTGTTGGAAATGTTCCACAGGGATATTGGTCCATGCTGATGCTGTGGCATCGCACAGTTGCTGCAGATTGAACGGCGGTACAGGCATGCTGTGAACATCTCATCCCAAAGATACTCTATTGGGTTGCGGTCTGGGGACTGCGCAGGCCACTCAAGTAAACTGAACTCGCGGTCATGTTCCAGGCAACTTTTTTTCAGCTCCTCGATTGTCCAGTGTTGGTGATCGTGTGCCCACTGGAACCGCTTTTTAGTTTTTATCTGATAGGAGTAGAACCCGTTGTGGTCTTCTGCTGCAATAGCCCACACGTGACAAGGATCAGGTTGCGTGTTCCAAGATGCCGTTTTGCAAAGCACCGTTGTACGGTGCTGTAATTTGTTGGTTTGTGGCCCGCCTGTTAACTTGCACAACTTTTGCCGTTCTTTCGACCGCTCTCATCAACGAGCTGTTTTTGCTCACAGGACTGCTGCTGACTGGAGTTTTTTCTGTTCGTCGCACCATTCATCGGTAAACCTTAGCTACTGTCGTGTGTGAAAAGCCCAGGAGGGTGGCCATTTCTGAGTTGCTGGATTCGGCGCACCTGGCACAGACGATTATATCACGCTCAAGGTCTCTTAGGTCACTCGTTTTGTCCACTCTTGCGTTTTAATCGAACAGTAAGTGAATGCCTCTGCAGGCTTTGTAGCAAGACACGGTCAGGCGACTGTCTGTAGGAGTGATCAATTGAACAGGGTGGTGTATAAAAAAAAATATACACTCACCAGACGTCTGCTGCAGAGAATTACTTTTGACCAGTCGTGGTAGTAAAAGTACTGAACATGTTCGCTAACTTTAAAAAGATGGTGAACAAGCTACAGGATGAGAACTTTGACGCAGGTATAGCCAAAGCTACCTAGCTATTTATTTCTTTGCGAATTGGTACTTGGAGTCAAATATCAATATCGTCATAACTATAATTTTATAGAATTTAAATATTTGTTCTAATAATATTGTTTATTCCAACAACACAACGGTTTAGATTGTACCATGATTCACATTTCTTGTTTTGTGACTAACTGAAATTAGGTGAATGTGTTTTTTTTGCAACCAAGTATTAACTGTAGCTCAGGTTATTATGCAGTTTAAGCTCTTGTTTTGAGGAATATGTTTGGTTTCAGTATCCAGAAGGCTATCTGGAAGCCCAGGCTGCCAAGGAGAAGGAGAACAAGGAGAAGGAGAACGAGGAGGTAACTGAAACGCCCACCAAAGGGAAGAGGAAAAGAAAGTCTCAGTCTAATGGTGAGTGACTTCTTTAAAGTAGCTCTAGAATTATCTTTAACCACACAAGACAATGGTAGAGTTCAGATTTCCGACTGAGAATACAGCTGCAAATGTTTTAATATAATAATTTAACATGTCTTCTGACACACTGGTGGCCTTTTTGTTGCAGAAGCTGAAGAGAAGTCATCGCCAGCTAAGGGCACTCCCAAGAAGATGAAGTTGGAGGCTTACAAACTGACCAAAGAACAGAAGGACTGGATCAACGACGACGAGCCCAACAGGAAGGTGTGGGACGAAGCCATGGAGTCTCTGGCCCTTGGCCCGGTAAGAAAAGCCTTTCCAGATTTCACATTATTGGAATTTATTTCAATGCAAAGCCAATTGGTCTTTGTGACCATCTGAACTAGGGTTATCATGAGACATGTGCCACTATACTACTAGACCAGATTTCCTTAACAAAGCAATCTAAGCTCTTATGTAAAATATTGTGTGCTATAGCTTGTGAAATAAACACGTGACTGGGTGATAACAAGACAGTTTTTTCCATCATTAGGACTGTTCAAGTAATTAAGTCTGCTTTATTTCCTTTTCTTCCTAGTATTGCGATACGGATATCCGTAGAACCCTAATCTGAACCTTGTAATGCTGGTTCTTTCGATTGTCTTCATCCCTACACCAATATAAGCTTAGGTGGTGTATTAAAGCATGCCGGTAGAGCGACATGGATCACCCTGTAAAATGTCCAATATGTCACTTTTTTTTAGGGCGACGTGACTAAATTTGCATGGAAATTATTGTCTTGGATCTGTCGTTCTCATTGAAATGAAGTCTAAGAAGCAGTAGATCTGTTCTATATGCGCTATTTCTATGCTGTTTTTCTGTTTTGTACACAAGCTGAAAATACAATAACTGGTTATGGAAAATATATTTCACAGCAGTTTAGATATGGTGAACAATGATTCTCTACACCAGGGGTCTCTGACCTTGTTTTTTATTTCTTTTTTATAATGGTTAATTATCCATATTTGGCCTGACAGGCCCCATAATTTTCTTGTTTTTATTTTTTGTGGTTTGGGATAAACATTTTACTCAAAATTACAATTATTCGTAGAGGATCAACAAATGGATGTTCTGAGTCCATGTCAAATGCGTAAATTACATCAAAAGACAATTTGAGGTCTGGAAAAACAAATACATTTGGCTTTGTGTAAATCCCCTTTAATTGCGAATCTAGAGAGGAATGTGTTGGTTTTGATGTTTCTGTTGGGCCAACTGCTGCGTCACGTCATAGCAGAGTTTGTAAAACCAAAGGCCGCCCAGTTGATACAAATAATCATAATATAGTTCTCAAGTAAGCCTACTCTGCAGTTAACATTTAATTAAGGTGCTCAAGTGGCGCAGAGGTCTAAGGCACTGCATCTCAGTGCTAGAGGCGTCACTACAGACACCTTGGTTCCAGTCCCGGCTGTATCACAACTGGGCGTGATTGGGAGTCCCATAGATCGGCACACAATTGGCCCAGCGTCGTCCGGGTTTAGCCGGTGTAGGCAGTCATTATAAATACATTTGTTCTTAACTGACTTGCCATATTGAAATGAAGGTTAAATCAAAAATATAAAAGTTTTTCGGGAAAGTTTGTCTGCCCACAAGACGGTTATCATTAGCATTGCTAACTGGCTACATAAGGAGTGGTAAACAAACGTGCACACCAAACAGACATGCAGATACTGTTACGGTTATCTTTTTTTAAGCCAATAGTGGCTAACCAGGGGTGGGATAATGTAAATGTGGATATGTTTGGAGATTAGCCGGGAGCTTTGTGTATATGACAGTTTGTGATGGAATAAAATGGGGGAGAAAAACAAGGTGGATCTACCTGTTGGAGACCCCTGCTCTCTACATTATACTTGCTTGTTTTGTCACAAACTGAAATTAGGCTAACTAATAGAATTTTAGCAACCAGGAAGAAATGGCATGCATAAAAATAATTTTGTTTTTCAGCTTCTTAATGTCTCAATCTCCTCACTTACTATGGTTTGGGTACTAGGTACTTAACAGTTATTTTTGCATTTCCAGAAATTCCTGAGCAAAGTCGAGGAGGTTTTCTTGTGTATATGCTGCCAAGAAGTGGTATTTCAACCTATCACCACTGAGTGCCAACACAATGTCTGCAGGGTAAGTTGATCTTTGCTAACCTTGCACTGAGATTTTTCCTTTGCTTCCATTAAGAGCAATAACAATTTAGCAAGAGGTATTGCAAGGTGCATTTTTTCATTTATTTTAGGAATGCCTTCAGCGGTCTTTCAAGGCAGAGGTGTACTCTTGCCCAGCATGCAGGCACGATCTGGGCAAAAACAACCCAATGAGTGTCAACAAACCCCTCCAAGCCATTCTCAACCAGTTCTTCCCAGGATACAGCAGTGGACGGTGATAACTCGTTCCAGCTGCTTGACCAGCATGTGGACGACATGAACTATGAGGGCAGTTAAGCAGTACAGGCAACAACAACAAAACTTTTCTTAATATAATTAGCAAATGTAAAACGCTGTCTGTTTGGTCGCTGAAATGCCACCCCATCTTCTCCAGTCCTATTTGTAACGAACTGTAGCTATGAAACTGCCTTGATCAAATGTATCTTAACGTTCTTCTGTAACAATGCATTTTAACTTGACTTGCCAAAATCAATACACAAGTTGAATTCCTTCAAGCACATGCAGTTTTAAGATGTATACGATATGGATACTTCGCAGAACAATTTGTAATTTTAATCAATTGCATACATTTGTATTTAGAAAACACTCCCTTTATAGAATGTATATTTTATATTCTAAGTTTTATGTCCAATAGTACTGTTCCTAGCTTATGTATTTCCATAAGTGAAGCACAACTGATAAATCCGTTGCAACCCTGTTTTGAGAAAATGTCTTCCATATCCCGGGCTTGAGTTAATGTCCTGATCTTAGATTGTGCCTGCCATCGCTCAATGGCTTGTTTTACATGTAGCATCACGTGTTGCTGCATCCTTAACAACTTGTGCTTGAGTACATGACTGTGGGCTATAATAGAAGGAATGATGGGTTTGGATTTGATATTGAACCCTAAAGTTATTCTATTTTCTATAGAAATTATTTAGTTGTGGTGGATGTGATCATTTTACGTGTTGAATTAATTAACATTCCAGCAATGTACATACTTTAAAATGTATGTTTACTCTTTCAAAAAACTTTTTTTCATTTATTTTGCCATGTGTTATCTGATGGAGTTGAACATTTGATTTAAATTTGAGCAGAGCAAAAATACTCCACAGAAACGTATACCTTTCACTAATCTATGAAATGGCAGATTTTTCTATTTTGTAGTAATTATTTCCTAGTTGTAAAATGTATTTAACCTTAACCCTTTAACTGTGGTCTAAGCACATGTTTTCCATCTGAACAAACCCAAAGATGTAAAACCTGTAACCATTGTAGGGTTGAGCACAATTCGCCGTTTAGGTGTGCCACAACCTTTTGATTCATGGCAGGGCTGTGGAAAACATCTAGCTCTGTTGAACTTGACCGTAGCGGTTCAACAGAAAAATATTTAAGATCCAGAAATTTAATTTAGCTCAATTTCATATTTCTGCTTGTGTTTTATTGCAAAATGAATGCCAGTAGCTGCAGATGTTAGTAATATCCAAATATTTACAACATTTGCATACTGGAAATGTATATTTTCAAATTGTATATTTTTTAGCACATGTTTTAGTTGTTTGTAGTTTTAGAAGTAACTTGCTTGCACATGGTTTCCCAAGTGCAGAATTTTCCAATACATCTTCAACCTTTTTTTTTTTATAAAATAAAAATTGCAAAATTGAAATGTTAATGAGATATAAAGAATATAAATGGTGCCTTTTGATAAATATTATGATTACTGTCGGGTTTTTTGTGTTTTTTTTTACAATTAATGCATAGAACTAAGTATGTCCTTTTGAAAGTGCTTATTCGTTACGCTGCCGCATCTTACAATACATTTTTGGCAAGCGGTGCCTGGCTGAAATCCATAGGTTCTCTGCCATTTATGAAAATATGTACACGTCTTGTTGTAAAGGATGCTGCACTTTTCCTAATAACATGGCTCTATTTCGATCAAGTGTCAATTTCTTCAGAGAAACACCGGTCAGAGGACTTTTGATGTAAACCTTTATGTAACTCTGTTTCTGGTCAATTTAGATATTGCAAAATGACGCTTTCTTGTAGTTAACCCCTTCAAAACCGGATGTTGTGTTTGCTCTTGCTATTGGTTCATCTATCCATCTATCAACAAGATCAGCCAAATAAAACCTTTTAACGTATCCGGTGAATACCTACAAACATGGTCTGGCCAATCATTGCGCTGAAGCTCGAGAAGGAGGCGTGAGGCCGAGCTCGTCTGTGTGCAACCAACTAGCTTATGCTCAACGGTAATCGATTGTGTGGATTTTACAAAACGAGAAATCGATTGAGGAAAAAGAAAGGAAAATAATTTGCTGCGAAAGGTAATGTTGCATGATTTGCTTAATTTTTGGGGGATCAAATGCACTTAAATACAAATGTTATTTCCGATGTGATCTAAACAGTTGTAGCTAGCTTAAGCCAGCAGCAGCAATGGTGGTGGTTGTTTTGTTGACTTTTATGGAATGGGGAAGGCAGCCTGCGGACTGTGTAGCTGCGCACGGGTGGTAGTGTACAGGTTGTCAATTCAAATTAACTCATAACCGGCCATTCGACACTTACCGTTTGAAAGTTTTACAAACAGCTGACATTTTGCGTTTTCTTACACGTAGTGTAAGGACACCAATTTTAGCTAGCAAATATAGCTGTAAGAAATGTCAGCTGTGGTTTGCTAGCGCCAGGTAGCTAACGATAGCTTAGCTTTAATTGCATATCTCTGGCACCAAGGTAGCTAGCAATTAGTGCTAACACGAGTGACTCCACGCAATCGTTTGGGATTGATCCATACTTGTCATATTTTGTTTCTGAACCACTGTTCATTCTGAGTATCGAGTTTGCTACGTACGTCACGACGGTCATCATACTCGTGCACGCGAGCCATTTCTGCACGTAGCTATAGTTTGCGTCTACCTTGAACGACGTGCAAGTTATGCTAGCTAAGTAACGTTACAAATAACTCGAGTCCGTGATGCTATTCATGTCTACTTTCAATCTCTGTTCGGTTTTCCAGTTTAGTCCGTGTGCTAATGCTAGCTACAACTTCTAGCTCCTCTGTGTGAAGCTAGCCAGTCAGAAAACGTAATTGGCTTTAAGCTCCCCAGTTTTTTTCCTCCTTATTTATAGCCAGCTGTAACTGCCTGTGCGTGTCTCCTGTCATACCATATACCACATGCAGAATTTAGAAAAGTGTATGAGTGAATTTAAGAACAAGGTTAGTGAGTGTTCTTCAATGTCGCATCTCCATAGTATTTACAATCAAAATGAAGGAAAAAAATGGAATGCAGGTTATGTATAGTAATAACATCACAAAGAATTCTAAGAAGTGACAGGATAAAGTGTTTGTATTTTAGATTAAATGTGTTCTAATCAGTGATGCACCGATACGATATTTTTGGCGGATACAAATATCCAATATTTTCCTGGACAAAATTATACCGAAAATGTATTTCAATTTTTTTGCGGCCTTTTAAAGTTCAATAGTTAACACTGACGCAGTGGTCTAAGACACTTAATCTCCGTGCAAGAGGCCTGGTTCGAATCCAGGCTGTATTACATCCGGCCGTGATTGGGAGTCCCATAGGGCGGCACACAATTGGCCCAGCGTCGTCCGGGTTTGGCTGGGGTAGGCCATCATTGTAAATAAAAACAAATTGTTAACAGACTTGCCTAGTTAAATAAAGGTTACACACCACACTGACCAAACAGTTATTTTGTTGGTATTTACGTATGTCCCCATTACCAGTAAAACATAATCAATACCTTTTTCTTTCACTTACTTGCTGTGCTGTTTCATTGTTCTGTCGTTTCATTCTCAACCAGGATTTCTATGGAACACCGTTTGGGTCTTTGTGTGTCAAAAATAACACTGTTTAACATTATTTGACGTGTCAAATAAGCTTGTTGACTTATTAGGACCTGAATGCACGTCACATAATTTAACTCGTTCATTTTTTTAACTTAGTTATTACACATTGATTACACGATCACTCGTAGTTCATGTCACAACGATTCATTGATACCTATGCTATGATACTGGTAAAGTTGTCTCGTAGGTAGCTAGCTCATGGATGCAAACAATGTTCTTCCCCAAAAACATAGCAACACGACATCCGTTTCAGTAGCTATAGTTCGCTAGGTGTCATCATCGAAAATAACCCTAATTTATAAGACCGTTCTTATTTGATTAATGGTGGTCGAACCCATCTGTGAATCTAACCACAATAGTGGACTTTGCGGTTTGCCCTCAAAATAAAAGTATGGCGTAATTCTACTATTTGTATTAATTTGCATCACTGTCAATGACATGCTTTTATTTTGAAGGCAAACTGCACATTTCACTATTGTGCCTAATCCTTATCCTAGCTTCACAACACATAACCCAGTCCGGGTGAGCATAATTCCTAAACCATTGCTAAGAATAATGAAAAGGACTGCAGTTTCTACTGGTCATTGTTTTCAGGCTGATTGTATTGGTGCTAGCTAGGTACCAAGCTAAAGCTAGCTACACCAGAATTTGCGGTCGAACAAATGATGCTTTGTTACCAACGCAGTATTGTAAACAAATCGTTCGTGGCTGGTGTTTGCTTGTTTCGATTTTTTTATGTACAGCTTTGACAGTGCTACTGTATCTTTTTTGACACGCAAAGACCCAAACGGCATTCCATAGTATATATGTCGTGAAGCTAATAACAGTGACGCCATGACTGTGTTACTCCGGTAGGGCAACATCGGAGAAATAGCACACTTGGTAGTGTTAACCGGTGTTAGACCAGTCTGCGAAATCCAACATTACCCACGACAGAGAACGTTTCATTGTCAAGGGCAATGAATTCCATTATCTTGGCTTTAATGGATTTCGCCATTGAGTTGTCTCACTGAAATTTTGTGACTCTTTCAAATGACTGCTTGATCCACACAGCAGACATTGTGGGCTAGTTTAGGAATGCTGTTGCACGTATAGAGTAAAATTTTACTTGGCGTCATTGTCATGTGCATACCTATATAACGTAGGTTTGTCAGCTTTGACATCGGTTTTGCTTATCGGCGTTAAACTAGACATCAGCCAATGCCGATGTTGGCATTTTTAGCTAATATCTGCCGATTCCGATATGTTCACCGATATATCCTGCCTTACTAGTTCTAATACAGTTCAAGTCGGAAGTTTACATACACTAAGGTTGGAATCATTAAAACTCATAAACACAATGGGACCACGCAGCCGTTATACCACTCAGGAAGGGGACGCGTTCCGTCTCCTAGAAATGAACGTACTTTGGTGCGAAAAGTGCAAATCAATCCCAGAAGAACAGCAAAGGACCTTGTGACGATGCTGGAGGAAACAGACACAAAAGTATCTATATCCACAGTAAAACGAGTCCTATATTGACAACCTAAAAGGATTCTCAGCAAGGAAGAAGCCACTGCTCTAAAACCGCCATTAAAAAACCAGGCTACGGTTTGCATCTGCACATGGGGACAAAGATCGTACTTTTTGGAGAAATGCCCTCTGGTCTGATGAAACAAAAATAGTACTGTTTGGCCATAATGACCATTGTTATGTTTGGTGGAAAAAGGGGGAGGCTTGCAAGCCGAAGAACACCATCTCACCCGTGAAGCACGAGGGTGGCAGCATCATTTTGTGGGTGTGCTTAGCTGCAGGAGGGACTGGTGCATTTCACAAAATAGATGGCATCATGAGGGTGGAAAATTATGTGGATATATTGAAGCAACATCTCCAGACATCAGTCAGGAAGTTAAAGCTTGGTTGCAATGGGTCTTCCAAATTGACAATGACCCCAAGCATACTTCCAAAGTTGCTGAAAATGGCTTAAAGACAGCAAAGTCAAGGTATTGGAGTGGCCATCACAAAGCCCTGACATCATCCTATAGAAAATGTGTGGACAGAACTGAAAAAGCGTGTGCGAGCAAGGATGCCTCCAAACCTGACTCAGTTACACCAGCTCTGTCAGGAGGAATGGGCCAAAATTCACCCAACTTATTTTGGGAAGCTTGTGGAAGGCTACCCGACACATTTGACCAAAGTTAAACAATTTTAAGGCAATGCTACCAAATACTAATTGAGTGTATGTAAACTTCTGGGAATGTGATGAAAGAAATAAAAGCTGAACTAAATCATTCTACTATTATTCTGACATTTCACATTCTTAGAATAAAGTGGTGATCCTGATAGGGATCTTTACTTAAGACAGGGATCTTAAATGTCAGGAATTGTGCAAAACTGAGTTTAAATGTATTTGGCTAAGGTGTATGTAAACTTCTGACATAAACTGTAAATACTGTATTCTAGTGAATGCCATTTTATTTAACTATTGCTGTATACATGCTATTCTATCCTACAGACTAAATATTCTATATATGTACTGTCCATGTCTGTACACTGCTCAAAAAATAAAGGGAACACTTAAACAACACAATGTAACTCCAAGTCAATCACACTTCTGTGAAATCGAACTGTCCACTTAGGAAGCAACACTGATTGACAATAAATTTCACATGCTGTTGTGCAAATGGAATAGACAACAGGTGGAAATTATAGGCTATTAGCAAGACATCCCCAATAAAGGAGTGGTTCTGCAGGTGATAACCACAGACCACTTCTCAGTTCCTATGCTTCCTGGCTGATGTTTTGATCACTTTTGAATGCTGGCGATGCTTTCACTCTAGTGGAAGCATGAGACGGAGTCTACAACCCACCCAAGTGGCTCAGGTAGTGCAGCTCATCCAGGATGGCACATCAATGCTGTGGCAAGAAGGTTTGCTGTGTCTGTCAGCGTAGTGTCCAGAGCATGGAGACGCTACCAGGAGACAGGCCAGTACATCAAGAGACGTGGAGGAGGCCGTAGGAGGGCAACAACCCAGCAGCAGGACCGATACCTCCGCCTTTGTGCAAGGAGGAGCACTGCCAGAGCCCTGCAAAATGACCTCCAGCAGGCCACAAATGTGCATGTGTCTGCTCAAACGGTCAGAAACGGACTCCATGAGGGTGGTATGAGGGCCCAACGTCCACAGGTGGGGGTGTGCTTACAGCCCAACACCGTGCAGGACGTTTGGCATTTGCCAGAGAACACCAAGATTGGCAAATTTTCCACTGTCGCATTGTGCTCTTCACAGATGAAAGCAGGTTCACACTGAGCACATGTGACAGACGTGACAGTCTGGAGACGCCGTGGAGAACATTCTGCTGCCTGCAACCGGTTTGGCGGTGGGTCAGTCATGGTGTGGGGTGGCATTTCTTTGGGGGGCTGCACAGCCCTCCATGTGCTCGCCATAGGTAGCCTGACTGCCATTAGGTACCGAGATGAGATCCCCAGACCCTTTGTGAGACCATATGCTGGTGCGGTTGGCCCTGGGTTCCTCCTAATGCAAGACAATGCTAGACCTCATGTGGCTGGAGTGTGTCAGCAGTTCCTGCAAGAGGAAGGCATTGATGCTATGGACTGACCAGACCTGAATCTAATTGAGCACATCTGGGACATCATGTCTCGCTCCATCCACCCACAGACTGTCCAGGAGTTGGCGGATGCTTTAGTCCAGGTCTGGGAGGAGATCCTCATCAGGAGCACTCACCTCATCAGGAGCATGCCCAGGCGTTGTAGGGAGGTCATACAGGCACGTGGAGGCCACATACTACAGAGCCTCATTTTGACTTGTTTTAAGGACATTACATCAAAGTTGGATCAGCCTGTAGTGTGGTTTTCCACTTCCATGGGTTGATCATTTTTGTGTGATTTTGTTTGATCATTTTTGTGTGATTTTGATGTCAGCACATTCAACTATGTAAAGAAAAAAGTATTTAGTAAGAATATTTCATTCATTCAGATTTTGGATGTGTTATTTTAGTATTCCCTTTATTTTTTTGAGCAGTTTATATCCCATCATATAAAGTACTAGTCATAAGTTTGGACACACCCACTTATTCAAGGGTTTTTATTTTTTACTATTTTTTACATTTTAGAATAATTGTGAAGAAATCAAAACTATCAAATAACATTAAAGGAATCATGAAGTAACCAAAAAAGTTTTAATCAAATCCAAATATACTTCAGATAGAATCTTCAGATAGCCACACTTTGCCTTGATGACAGCTTTGCACGCGCTTGGCATTTTCTTTACCAGCTTCGTGAGGTAGTCACTTGGAATGCATTTCAATTAATAGGTGTGCCTTGTTAATTTGTTGAATTTATTTCCTTCTTAATGCGTTTGAGCCAATCAGTTGTGTTGACACGGTAGGGGTTGTATACAGAAGATAGACTTATTTTGTAAAAGACCAAGTCTATATTCTGACAAGAACAGCTCAAATAAGCTAAGTGAAATGACAGTCCATCATTACTATATGACATGAAGGTCAGTCAATGTGGAAAATTTCATTAACTTCGAAAGTTTCTTCAAGTGCAGTTGCAAAAACCATCAAGCGCTATGATGAAATTGGCTTTCATGAGGACCGCCACAGGACAGGAAGTTCATTAGAGTTAACTGCACCTCAGATTGCAGCCCAAATGAATGCTTTCTCAGAGTTCAAGTAACACACACATCTCAACATTAACTGTTCAGAGGAGACTGTGGAAATCAGGTCTTCATGGTCAAATTACTGCAAGGAAACCACTGAAGGACACCAATAAGAAGAAGAGACTTGCTTGGTCCAAGAAACACGAACAATGGACATTAGACCGGTGGAAATCTGTCCTTTGGTCGCATGAGTCAAAATGTACGATTTTTGGTTCCAACCGCCTTGTCTTTGTGAGACACAGAATAGGTGATTGGATGATCTCAGTATGTGTGGTTCCCACTGTGAAGCATGGAGGAGGAGGTAATAATAATAATAATATATGCCATTTAGCAGACGCTTTTATCCAAAGCGACTTACAGTCATGTGTGCATACATTCTACGTATGGGTGGTCCCGGGAATCGAACCCACTACCCTGGCGTTACAAGCGCCATGCTCTACCAACTGAGCTACAGAAGGACCAGGACCAGGAGGTGTGGGGGTACGTTGCTGTTGACACTGTCAGTGATTTATTTAGAATTCAAGGCAAACTTAACCAGCATGGCTGCCACAGCATTCTGCAGCGATACGCCATCCCATCTGGTTTGGGCTTAGTCCCACTATCATTTGTTTTTAAACTCGACAATAACCCAACACACCCAGGCTGTGTAAGGGCTATTTGACCAAGGAGAGTGATGGAGTGCTGCATCAGATGACCTGTCCACCACAATCACCCGACCTCAACCCAATTGAGATGGTTTGGGATGAATTGGACTGCAGAGTGAAGGAAAATCAGCCAATAAGTGCTTAGGATATGTGGGAACTCCTTCAAGACTGTTGGAAACACATTCCAGGTGAAGCTGGTTGAGAGAATGCAAAGAGTGGCTACTTTGAAGAATATATTATTAGTCTTCTAAATTAGAATTGTTTTTCATAGTCACTTAGGATCAGTCAGTGGCCACACCCCTGTGAGCACAGACATCCTTTTCTACTCCAGTATAAAACCCACTTCCGACAAAATTTACAATAGACCAGAAAGCATGAAGCGGTAGCTACATGTTGGAATATAAATCCCTACAAACCAAGGAGACGGATGGTGTGAACTGGACGTCACGAATGGTTAAACACTAAAGACCAATATATTGTTACAGAAGGAACTAATCCTAGATGCCCTTAACCAGTCTGCAGCTGAAAATGTGCATAAGTCTAGGATGAGGATACGGACAACTGCGGAAGCATCTATTCTAACCGATCAACTCCAGGAGAATGGTACGTCTGGAGTATCCATTACAACACACACTATCCAGAGCCCGCTGAGAGAACTACAACCACGAAAGACCTTGGGACTTCTGATGGACGCAACCAGAGACTCTCTGATGAACTATTATACAGCAGACGGACCGGAGATCACAGAGGGACAGCAAAGGCATTTTCCAACGGGGCTATACATATGGGTGAGTGTTTTTTTTTTTTTTTTTTTTTTTTTTTTTTTCTTCCTCCCCCGCCCGAGTAGCCTCGCCCAACCATCTAGTGTTCAGTGAAATAACAACACAATGTCAAATACAGGTAGCCTAGTGAAATAATTAACATCCAATCATATTAATATTCTCTTGCGGGAATTCCACTAACTGTCCGTATGTAGCCAAACATAGCTGCTGCTCATGTTGGTATCTGTACTAATGGTGCAAAAGCCATGACAGGGAGACAGCAAGCAGTTGCTCCCGACGCCACTTGGGTACACTGCAGCATCCACTGAGAGGCTCTTGCTGCCAAGGGAATGCCTGACAGCTTGAAAGATGTTTTGGACACTACAGTGAAAATGGAAAATTCAACTTTGTTAAAGCAAGGCCCCAGAACTCTTTGTGTATTTTCTGCACTATGCAATGATATTGGCAGCGACCATGTAACGCTTTTACAACATACAGAAGTGCGCTGGTTATCAAGGGGCAAAGTATTGACACCTTTTTTTTTTTAATTGAGAGACGAGCTTAAAGTTTTCTTTACTGACCAGAATTTTTACTTGTCTGACCGCTTGCATGATGACGAGTTTCTCACACGACTGGCCTATCTGGGTGATGTTGTTTCTCCCCTGAATGATCTGAATCTAGGATTACAGGGACAACTATATTCAATGTGCGGGACAAAATTGAGGCTATGATTAAGAAGTTGGAGTTCTTCTCTGTCTGTATGAATTAACAAGGACAACCCACAGGTCTTTCCATCATTGTGTGATTTATTTTGTGTGCAAATGAACTCAAGCTTACGGACAATGTCAAATGTGATATAGCGAAGCACCTGAGTGAGTTGGGTGTGCAATATTTTCAGGTACTTTCCCGAAACAGATGACACAAACCACTGGATGCGTTATCCCTTTCATGCCCTGCCTCCAGTCCACTTACCGATATCTGAACAAGAGAGCCTCGTCAAAATTGCAACAAGCATTTCTGTGAAAATTTGAATTTAATCAGAAGCCACTGACAGATTTCTGGATTGACCTGCCTTGGCAAATTGTGCTGTTAAGACACTGATGCCCTTTGCAACCACGTACCTATGTGAGAGTGGATTCTCGGCCCTCACTAGCATGAAAACTAAATACAGGCACAGACTGTGTGTGGGAAATGATTTACGACTGAGACTCTCTCCAATACAACCCAACATTACATGCATCCTTTCAAGCACACCCTTCTCATTAACCTGTGGTGAGTTATTCACATTTTTCTATGAACAAATAAGGTTTTATATATAAGATGGTAAACTAAAGAGCAAAAGTATTGATTATTATATTATTATTTGTGCCCTGGTTCCCACGAGCCTGGGTTGTGACAAATTACACTCCTTCTTATGTTTAATACATGTATGGTATCGTATTGTGTGTGTGTGTGTGTGTGTGTGTGTGTGTGTGTGTGTGTGGCAGGCTTACAATGATGGCAAAAACAACATGTGAGAGTGCGCTGACTCTGGTGCTAGAGGCGGTACGCAGGTGGAGGTTGAATGTTTGAAGGGGTACGGGACTATAACATTTTGGGAACCACTGATGTAAAGAGATCAGTCAATTGAAATCAATTAATTAGGCCCCAATCTATGGATTTCACATGACTGGGGATGTCACCCAGGCCCAGCCAATCAGAATTTGTTTTTCCCCACGAAAGGGCTGTATTACAGACAGAAATACTCTCTTTCATCAACTGTCCGGGTGCCTGGTCTCAGACGATCCCACAGGGGAAGAAGCCGGATGTGGAGGTCATGGGCTGGCGTGGTTATACGTGGTCTGCGTTTGTAAAGCCGGTTAGATGTACTGCCAAATTCTCTAAAACGACATTGGAGGCGGCAACAGCTCTGTTGGACATTCCTGCAGTCAGCATGCCAATTTCAAGCTCCCTCAACACTTGAGACACCTGTGGCATTGTGTTGTGTAACAAAACTGCACATTTTAGAGTGGCCTTCTATTGTACTCAGCACAAGGTGCACCTGTGTAATGATCATGCTGTTCCTTTTGGCAAAGGAGAAATGCTCACCAACAGGGATGTAAAGAAATGTGTACACAACATTTGAGAGAAATAAGCTTTTTGTGTGCATGAAACATTTCTGTAGTCTTTTATTTCAGCTCATGAAAATGGGACCAACGTTTTCCATGCTGTGTTCATGTTTTGGTTCAGTGTAAATGAGCTATACAAGCAAGGATTGACAGTCGATGAGACCAAAATAATAATTTTATAAACATAATTTGGTTGTACATTGTTTGCGTCTAACTTTCTTAATCATCATTATTTACGATTCATTTAAGGATTATGTGTAGTCATTGTAGCATCCACATTAATTAATGTAGAAGTGTTTTAGAATCATATTCTAACCTCATAGTCATTAGTCGTCCATTCGGCTAAACCTCTATTGCTCAGGGGCCAAATAAAATATATATATATATTTATATTTATATTTATTTTATTTTTTATTTAACCTTTTATTTAACGAGACAAGTCAGTTAAGAACAAATTCTTATTTACTATGATGGCCTAACCCGGCCAAAATCTCCCCTAACCTATGCTGGACAAATTTTGCGCCGCTCTACGGGACTCCCGATCAAGGCCGCTTGTGATACCGCCTGGGTTTGTAGTGACGCCTCTAGCACTTAGATGCAGTGCCTTAGACCGCTGCGCCACTCGGGAGGCCCTATGTATCAAGTGTCTCAGAGTAGGAGTGCTGATTTTAGGATCAATTTAGCCTTTTAGATCAAAATGAATACGTTTACATGGACAGGTGGTACCTGATCCTATATCAGCGCTCCTACTCTGAAACACATGATACAGTCAGACCTGTGACCATATGTGTCTTATTGCTTTGTTGTTGTAGATTATAGGTTGTCCTTTTCTCTTTTGTATTTTCAGTTCTACCTGCCTCCATGTCATTGACAGTGCCACCAGATCCAACTGCCACCATGTCGCTGGAAGCGTCAACCCCAGCGCCAGACCTAGCCCCAGCACCAGACCTAGCCCCAGCACCAGACCTGGTCCCAGATCCAGCCCCAGACCTAGCTCCTGAATTAACCCCAGATTCAGCTCAAGCCCCAGAGCTAGCTTCAGATCCAGCCCCTACCCCAGCTCCTCCAGTCCCAGTCATGAACCCGGGGTGTAAGATCATGACCTTCCGGCCAACCATGGAGGAATTCAAGGACTTTGCCAAATACGTTGCCTACATGGAGACTCAAGGAGCACACCGTGCAGGCCTGGCAAAGGTACACACACTTTTCATATAAATGGCTTTCTGACCTATTAGAACTGACCTACTCTGAAAAAATAGTCATATTGTATATTTTGCAGTATAACAAGACAAGAGTTCACATAAAAAATCTCTTGGGTGCTCAATATTCTGACAGTTTTGAATTCAGCCATGCAATGTCACTGTAGCTCCACCTACTTTTGCCACATGTTTCTCGCTCTCTCTACCCCCTCCCCTCTCTTGCTCTGTCCCCTATTTTACTCTTTCAATCTCATCCTCTCGCTCACGTTCTCTCTGTCCCTCCTCCTCTTCTCGCAGGTGATTCCTCCTAAGGGCTGGAAGCCGCGGCAGTCGTACGACACCATCGAGGAGATGGTGATCCCTGCTCCCATCATGCAGGTGGTGACGGGCCAGTCGGGCCTCTTCACCCAGTACAACATCCAGAAGAAGTCCATGACCGTCGGGGAGTACCGTCAACTGGCCAACAGCAGAACGTAGGTCCTCACCTAGCTACCAGCTATTCTACACTCAATGAGACACAGTCAGTCAGACGCAACAAGATGTTGTTGACAATGATGATGCTTTCAAAGCGTTCTGTAGTAACACTATTAGTTTGTGTATTTTACTGTCTGCAAACAGCTAGTTTGTCTTTTCTTAGCAAGTTATGGCTAAAAATAAATGTTTGCTGATAATGCTAATTGCTAGTTAGCTGAACAGCTAGCTAGCTAAATGTAATCAGTTAAAGCAAACCTAGCTAGATAATACAGGCTGATATCTGTGCTAGTGTAGGTCTAGATCAGCGTGTTGTTTGTGCAACAGTGTCTTCTGATTCAGAGGAATAGGCGATTGGCATGAATTAGGAATAGGCATGAATATGTTAGCTAGCTGGCTATCAATGCTGGCTATCGGCACGAAGAAGGGGGATGTAACATCGTATAGGGTCCCCTGGGAAACACTGACCAACACTTAGGTTCCTACCCTGTCACAATAATTCCTATTTATTTGTTGTCATGTCAAACAACAATCTATTCAAAGTGTTGCCCACTATATTTCAACTATTGAATTACAATAATCATTATACTTCCATGATTCCAACAGTACACCAATAAACAAGGCCTTGATTGTTTACCCATATCATGCAGCCCTACATGCCACAGTGTGGAAATAATAACAAAAGTGCAAAAATGGATAAATGCTTATAATAAATGTTGATTGAACAGTATTAAACAACCAGAATGGAGAAATCCCACTTTGGAATCACTTATAATTCATTTGTTGTCACCCTAAAGTCATGAACTAAATTTAGGCACTGGGCAAATTTCCGGTCTGTTGAGCTGTGCTGTGCTGTTGAGCTACTGTGGCTATTTGATCATAATGTAGGCCTACCACAGTGGCCTACCATCAAAAACAAAATGCATTCCATAACATTTTTAACATGGAAATAGCTGTTCTACCATTCAGTCTTGTGTAGCAGCCAATGTGTGGTGTTCAATGTAGACCTACATTCCGTGAGACTTGCAGGGCTTGCCAAATAAATGTCGTTATTATTCCCATACCATTATTGCAGAGAATCAGAGAAATTATGCTATGCTCTACGTATTGTTCAATACCATCTCAAAATACAACACTGACCCTTTAAGCTGTTTACCTGACTCGCTTTTCAAAGATGGGTAGAAATGCATACTTGTTGTGCTCTTGTAGGAAGTAACCACTCCCCCATTTGTTGACTATAAATTAACTATATCTGGGCTAAAAACTCACTAACTAGCAAAGAATATGAACAAATGGGCACAAGTGGTAGACACAGCTCTCGCTTTGATCTCAAAACCAGCACATCTACTCATTATACACTCATGACTAGTCGTACTGTAGCTTAAACAGTCCAGGCGGGCCTGAGTCGTGCCTGTCAATGCAACAGAATCCTACTCCAATGTGTTCTGTCCACAAGAGAATCTCTTGCACAGCTAGTTTTGCATACTAATTGCGTAGTTTGTTTCGGTTACATTACATTGAAAGTGGCGAATATTGCATTGACTCGATCACAGTTCTCACAGTAGAGTGAAACCTTAATAGTGTTAACCAAAGGGGAAAACTCAATAGAAAGTTGAGTGAAGTTCATTCACGTGCTTCTCTGCACGGGCTGATATTTCTTCTGCGCGGCAGGGCCGAGTGGAGCTGTGCGACCGCACTTAGGTTCGACAGAACGTTGGTTTATGAACTACTCTTAAAACATATTCTTAGAGCTTTTTTTTTGTTCTTCAAAAACAGTAAAATACCGTCCAGAATGTGAAAAATATTCCGATATGATATTTTGGCCATATCGCCCCAGCCCTAGAATAGAGACCGTATTCAGGTATATATATGTATTATTTTTTTTTCCTAGGTTGCATTAGCTAGCGCTAGTCATCTGTTACTGAGCCAAAACGCTGGTATTTTTCATCTTATAGCTTGTCCTCCATCTTGTTTTTTAAATAGTGAGCCAACATGTTTTCAGTGCTTTTATTTCCACGACTGAACAAAACAAATGTTGTCATGCTCTCTCTTGTCTCTCTGCTGTATAGTGAGCAATATGTTTGGAACATCAAATCTAAAAAGAACAGATCGCAGTATCGAATCACAATATATAGACTCGTGAGAATCACAATACATATCGTATCGACACCTAAGTATTGTGATTATGTCATATTGTGAGGTCCCTGGCAATTCCCAGCCCTAATTGTAAAACCTTTGATTCATTCTTTAGATACGGTTATTATTGTAGTCATTAGATATTGTCGGGTTGCTTTGCAAGAAAAATCAGTATTGACGCTACAGGTTTTACTGTCTTTACCTTCAGTGTCTATATCCAATGTCTTGACTGGTCATAGGATGAAAGGCACTCTTAAATCTCACGACTGTTACTGGGTCATGTTCATTAGGGCACACCATAGAAAAAAAAGTGCTTCAATGTTTGTTTGTTTTTTAATGGAAGAAATTTAGATGGTATCTCTCTTTCAAAGCGTCTTTTTCCGTTTTTGTGCCTACTAAACACGGCCCTGTCCTCCTCTCTCTCAGGTACTGTACTCCCCGACACAAGGACTTTGACGACCTGGAGAGGAAATACTGGAAGAACCTCACCTTTGTTTCTCCCATCTACGGCGCCGACGTCAGCGGCTCCATCTACGACCCGGTAAGTCAGCCCCGGTGACAGCATTTCTAATCACATACATGGGTTGTGTAGCAAAATGTTCTGCAGCAGGACAAGTAAATGAGCATTTCTTGTGGGACAAATTTAGATGGTACCCATCTGTTTTTTTGTTGTTGTTGAAAAGTTGACATTTCTATAGTTATTATATAAAAGTTACTTAATATACTTCTTTGGGATACATTGAAGCAAGTTCCACTAGGTACCCTTTCGGACATAGTTACTCAATTGTGTTGAATTCCTTTACTTCCTTACTACCAGAAATGAGCATTTGTGTGCAAATGGCCTAGGAGATCCATTCTGATTATACCACTGAATGGAAGTATTTGAACTTATTTCAGCGATAAAGATGAACCGCTGGTATCTGTTCTCATTAGATCTGTGTATTTAATTTATTTAGTTTTTTCCCCCCAGACATTTATTTAGTTTTTCAATTGACAAAGGACGCCTTTTCATTTGAGGTGTTTTTGGGTGCATCCTTTTAGTTCTTTAGCCTTAATCCCATCTGGTGGTTAAAACAGGTGTTATTACATGACCTTGAGAACTGCAATACAGTACAATGAACAAGATATTTCACCGGATGTATAAATGTGAAGTATCCGGTTGGCGTTTCCATCCACAATCAAAAATGGCGATGAGAGAAAGCCCAGTGGCCCGCAGTGGGAGAACACTGAGCGAAATTGCTTTTGGCCTCCATTCTGCTCATTTTCATACATTTTTTTTTTGTTTCCAAAACTAGATTCTGTAACAGAGTGAACTGTGTTTAGTAGACTTTAACCTTTGCTAAAGTAAAAAAAAAAAAAAAAGGCATTGTTTTGGAGTGCAAGGGTAAATAGAGTTATTTCACAAGGCGTTCCCTAACGGAACTATGCAAATAAATGCCAGAACACGCCATTAGGGTCTCACTAGCTCGTGCTTGACTCTGCTCACCTCCTTGCTTGTTCTGCCCTCTGATTTAATTTGCTCCCAATGGAATCAACAGGCTCTGGTCTGTCTTGGGTTAGTTATACAAGTCTTTTGACTGCAATGGGAATCTACTTTATTCACTGGGTAAATACTAACTGAAGTACAACTGTAACAGGGCAACTCCATGTTTGTAGGCCTTGGATTGTTCAAGACCTATTCATATAATTGTTTTCCTACCTTAAATACATGTTTAGACTGTCATCCACTTAGGGCTGACCCCAATTAGTCGACTGGTCGATTATGTGGTCGTTAGGCTGTTAGTCGACCGAGATTGTTTTAGTCAAGTGGTAACAAATATATGCAGTACAAAAGTTTGGACACACCTACACATTCCTGGATTTTTTGTTATTTTTTACTATTTTCTACATTGTAGAATATTAGTGAAGACATCAAAATGATGAAATAACACATATGGAATCATGTAGTAACCAAAAAAAAGTGTTAAACAAATCCAAATAGATTTTATATTTGAGATTCTTCAAAGTAGCCACCCTTTCCCTTTGATGACAGCTTTGCACGCTCTTGGCATTCTCTCAACCAACTTCATGAGGTAGTCACCTGGAATGCATTTCAATTAATAGGTGTGTTCATTTGCGTAATTTCTTTCCTTCTTAATACGCCTGAGCCAATCAGTTGTGTTGTGACAAGGTAAGGGTGGTATACAGAAGATAGCCCTATTTGGTGAAAGACCAAGTCCATATTATGGCATATTAACAGCTCAGATAGGCAAAGAGAAATGACAGTCCATCATTACTTTATGAAGGTCAGTCAATCCAGAAAAGTTTCTTCAAGTGCAGTCGTAGAAACCATCAAGCACTATGATGAAACTGTCTCTCATGAGGACCGCCACAGGAAAGGAAGACCCAGAGTTACCTCTGCTGCAGAGGGTAAGTTCATTAGAATTACCAGCCTCAGAAATTGCAGTTTAAATAAATACTTCAGAGTTCAAGTAACAGACACATCTCAACATCAACTGTTCAGAGGAGACTGCATGAATCAGGCCTTCATGGTCAAATTGCCACTACTAAAATACACCAATAAGGAGAAGAGACTTGTTTGGGCCAATTAACATGAGCAATGGACATTAGACCGGTGGAATTATTTTTGTTGTTGTCTGATGAGTCCAAATGTTCGATTTTTGGCCAAGAAGGAGATTGACTGAATGCTGCATCGGATGACCTGGCCTCCACAATCACCCGACCTCAACCCAATTGAGATGGTTTGGGATGACTTGGACCGCAGAGTGAAGGAAAAGCAACTAACACGTGCTCAGCATATGTGGGAACTCCTTCAAGACTGTTGGAAAAGCATTCCAGGTGAAGCTGGTTGAGAGAATGTCAAGAGAGTGTGCAAAGCTGTCAAGGGTGGCTACTTTGATTATTCCAGTCTTAATTTTCTCATTGTCGGAGTGAACACATTGTTTGCAGATTGCGCAACCTATGCCACACTTGTGAGAAACACATTTTGGTTTATGTAATTCTATTTATTTTATTCCATTTATGGGTTCTGTCAATTTAGTTGTCTTTTTTCCCATTGTCTTTTGTTTTGGAGCACTCCTGTCAATGTTGAGTAAGGACGCACACACATGGAAGTAAGCCTAAGCTTCTCAAAGTAATGTTTTCTTCACCTCAAGCAGCAAGCAAGAAAATTATGTTTTTACATCTGAGAATTGAAATAGTTCTTCAATGTATTTGAAAAATCTTTCTTGCTCTCTCTCCCTTTCGATTACCACTCGGTATGAAAGGGAAAAATAAAATGCTCTGATCCAGTGGAAACGTCATAAAATAGGCTTCTTATCAGTGACATGAACTGAAATAGGTTCCGGTACTCATTCTGAGTGCTGGTACTGTTTATATTTAGGTGCAGGAGCTCCACAATACTTTGAGCTAATATTCCACAAGTGGAACAGGCGGTTAAGCAGTAGAACATTTGTGGTGCCTGTACTCCGCTCTGTTGAGCTCCTGTCCAAGTCAAGCACTGCTTCTTATCCCTTGTACAAAGAATTCCCTGGCACTGGAAACTGAGGGCCCAGAATATTTTATACAGTGTTGCAAATTCGCTCATGCAATCTTTGGGCTGGAGCAAAGTTAATAGTTGATACAATGTTTCAAGTTTGTTGCAGACAGGTCATGTGTAGCCATTGTGATTGTTATGGGATATGTATTGTATAATTTTAATTTAGATTTGGATAGAATATTGATTAACCACATGACATTTTGAGATATGAACACTTTATTATAAATTAAATTGTTTTACGAAAATGTACATATGAATGCCATAACTGGCACACAGATTGGTAGAAATGGTAAGATTCATTTGGCATTCCAACTGAGGAAGTTTGCCGACTTCTCGTGTACCCTATTAGCGGCAACTTCAGGAGAGTAAAAGCAGAATCTGGAGAAGTCAGCAGGAAATGGAGGAGAATAGTTGGGCCAGGTGAAGTTTTTTTTTCTTCTTCTGGTGTTCTAAATCTCTGGCGCCCTCTTGAGGCATCGAAACATAAGCTTAAAGCATCAGGCAAGCTCAATGCACGTAGTTGATTTTATTAAAACACATAGGGTGTGTCTATAAATGGAAAAATACACATTTTAAACATTTCAGGCAATCGATTGGTCGAAAGAGCAGACGACTTTCAGTCAAATAAGTTGTTTTTTTGTCGGGGACAGCCCTAAAAAATATATATATATTTTTTTAACCTTTATTTAATTTGGCAAGTCAGTTAAGAACAAATTCTTATTTTCAATGACGGCCTAGGAACAGTGGGTTTAACTGCCTGTTCAGGGGCAGAACGGGGGCAAAATCCACTGTTACATTTCATTGGTAAATATAGCCAACATGCTTGAATCGGGTCACAGTGTTAAATGGATAGTTCACCCAAATTATAAAATCAAATATTTGAACATGAAGCGAGAGGCGAAAATCAGAACCATTGACTTGCACACGATTTGTGCCACAAATGCTTAAAAGTGATCACTTGGAACAGTGACCAGGTAAACAAAACAAAAGCACAGATTGCTTTCATAACTTGTCCAGAAGACTGCTTACAGGCTGGGTAAGGAAACTGTCATTTTTGTTGTTGTTGTATTTGATTTGGGTGAACTAACCCTTTTAACCTCCCCCTTTTTGTGTCTGTGTTTCCAGGAGATCGGTGAGTGGAACATCGGCCACCTGAACACGCTGCTGGACATGGTGGAGCAGGAGTGTGGCATCGTGATCGAGGGGGTGAACACGCCCTACCTGTACTTTGGCATGTGGAAGACCACCTTCGCCTGGCACACAGAGGACATGGATCTCTACAGTATCAACTACCTCCACTTTGGAGAGCCCAAGTCATGGTCAGTGGCTGTATTAGTGGTTTATTTCGCCATTCTTTGCATCTCTCTCGCTCTGTGTGTGTGTGTGTGTGTGTGTGTGTGTGTGTGTGTGTGTGTGTGTGTGTGTGTGTGTGTGTGTGTGTGTGTGTGTGTGTGTGTGTGTGTGTGTGTGTGTGTGTGTGTGTGTGTGTGTGTGTTACTTGTAGGTCAATAAAATGTGTGTTGAGTGTCTCTGTGTCCTACAAGCAATTTGATTGTCCAGGCCCAACCATCCCATCACTCTTCGCTCGGGTTGCAGGTAGCAGTAGTGACCTTTTGGTTACTGACCCAACGCCGCTCTGACCGCCAGGCTACCTGCCACCCGTGCGACAGCTCTTTGCTTCAGTTGCATCCACATCAAAAAATGGCAAGCCAAAATTGTTCCTTGATTTCAGGATCTGGGCAGGCTTTGGCAGTTGCTTCTCAAGCATCTATCATTCCTATACGTGTGTGAAATTTAACGTGAGTCCCTGTTTGTGAATTGAGGAGACTGGTCATACATGCATTTGTGTACTTAAACAGATGGCCACTGGAGGACACTCTAGACTTACAAAAGTTTCTAAGGAGCCAGGTGGGTTCTGTAGTATAAAGCATCTTCAATATGAGCAACATATTCACTCAAATTTGCTACTATGTGTATGTGTGTGTGTGTGTCATTGTATGAGTCCATGAACACTTATGGGAGATTCTGGAGCGGCGCCTGAGCCAGCATTTTCTATCAACCAAACACAGAATGATGGAATTTCTAGTGGAATAATGGTATCGCATCCCTCCAATAGAATTGTAGGCCAAAGTGCATTGAAGCTGTTCTGGCTCCAGGGTGGCCCAACGCCCTATTAACACACTTATGTCGGCGTTTCCTTTATTTTGGCAGTTAACTGTAAGTCTATAAAATCTAGGTGTGTGTGTGTGTGTGTGTGTGTGTGTGTGTGTGTGTGTGTGTGTGTGTGTGTGTGTGTGTGTGTGTGTGTGTGTGTGTGTGTGTGTGTGTGTGTGTGTGTGTGTGTGTGTGTGTGTGTGTGTGTGTTTTTCTGCGAAGATGAGTGTGTCTGTGTCCAACAAACAGTGAAATTGTCCCGGCCTGACCATCCCACCACTCGTCGCTAGGTAGCAGTAGCGCTCTTCGAACACCACTCTTGCTTCCTCCTTCCCTCCCTCCTTCCTTCCTTCCTTCCCTCCCTCTTCCCATGATTTTCTAATTCCTCCTCTTGTAATACGACCGCCCGTCGAGACTCACTATTCCCAAAGGCCTCACTTGGCATCCAATTCGATTTCCTAGCGTTTATGGCTCTCCCAACACAAGTCACATGAAGAGCCTCTATTTGCCGACACATCTCCATCACTTTCGCGGCCATTTCACGTCAAGCGAATGTGGGGGAACCAACACGACTGCGTGGGCCCTATAGTATCACGCACTCAAGGGGTTCGTTCCAAATGGCAACCTAATCCCTATATAGTGCACTAGTTTTGACCAGAGCCCTATGGGGGGAATAGGGTGCCATTTGGGACAGGCCCAAAGACATACAGCCACTCCCGGCTAAACGAGTTGCACGGCGGCAAAGTAATGACGGTAGACGATAAGGGTATCGACAGAACGCTATTGGAGGGCGATGCTTCGTCACAGCAACGGTAACGGAGGTGACCTCACTGGGCGACCTTGGTAGGGGCAATCGGGTGTCAGTGCCCGGCGCACTCCCCGTCAACTTTAAGCTGTGTCTGCAAGGTGAGAGCATGTTTTTCTCTCTCCTTCAATCTCTCTCCAGGGTCTCGCTGGGTGACTAATACCGGCTCCGCCATCAGAGAAGGATCGATCTCCTCCTCGTCCGTTTCTCCTGTTTATTTGAACCTTTCATCCCTTCATTTTAGTCCACCTTTCTTGCTAGGGATGTATTGACTGAAGCTGGGTTATGTTTTTGACCATAAAAATGGCAGTTTTTCTCCCCTTTATTTATTGGATACAAGTCTGCAAATATGACTTGAATATGACTGTAGTGATACACATGATAAAACATTTACCCTCAAGGAGTTTGCATTTTCCCCATCTCCCATTAACAAGGAAAGACCCCAGCATGAACAGGCTTGATTTCTGAAAGACAGAAATTGTTTTGTGGTAGATACCCTATACTTACGGTATATCGCTGGCACTGTCGTTTGAATGGGTACCTCAGACTAGGAGAAATTGCCATTATAATGTGTGGGTGACGAGGTTTTCATGGTGCCATTAGAAAAAGGGGCTCTGAACTAGAGCTGCAGGTCCCCAGCAGAGATCATTGCCGGCATGGTCAGCACTGTTCATGCTGCGGTTGGGAGTGGACTGACAACTTTGGGAAGGAAAAATATTTTTGTTGTCCAGCAGATTAATTGGAAACTGTCATATTTCTGCTTTGTATGCGTTAGCCTACATATTGTGTCAAAAGCACATCTTTGTCGCATACACACTCAGAATTCACTGCTTTAATTAGCCTACCTCTCCTCTCCTCTCCTAGTTGGGCATGCACGATCAAGTGTTCCTAGGACCTATATGTGGGTCTCAATGTGTGGGTCTCAATGAAATGGAGTAGGCTACCTAATGCATGGGCGGAGAATCACATGGCAGTTATCTCTCCAAGGAAATGTAATCAAATCAAATTGAATTTGTCACATGCGCCGAATACAAAAAGTAGATCTTATCGTGAGATGCTTACTTTTACAGGCCCTTAACCAACAATGCAGTTCAAGAAATGGAGTTAAGAAAATATTTACAAAAAAAAAACTAAAGTAAAAAAGAAAATAAAGGTAACACAATATAATCACAATCACAACGCTACTGTATATACAGGGGGTACCGGTACCGAGTCAATGTGTGGGGGTACAGGTTTGTCGAGGTAATTTGTAGGGGTAAAGTGACTATGCATAGATAATAAACAGCATTAGCAGCAGTGTAAAAACAATGTAAATAGTCCGGGTGGCCATTTGATTCATTGTTCAGCAGTCTTATGGCTTGGGGGTAGAAGCTGTTCAGGAGCCTTTTGGGCCCAGACTTAGCACTCACCACTTGCCATGTGGTAGCAGAGAGATCAATCTATGACATGGGTGACTGGAGTCTTTGAAACTTTTGACACCGCCTAGTGTATAGGTCCTGGGTGGCAGGAAGCCTGGCTCTAGTGATGTACTGGGCCGTACGCAATACCCTCTTTAGCGCCTTATGGTCGGATGCCGAGCATTTACCATACCAGGCGGTGAGTAATCGCTGTCCTGATATCTAGAAGCTCTTTTCGGTCGTAAGACACAGTGGCAGAAACATGTATAAAATAATTTACAAATAACATGAAAAAATACACACAATAGCACAATTCGTTAGTTTACGATCCCCTGTCAGCCATCTCCTCCTGCGCCATTATTCATTATACCATGGAGAGCGAGCATTGCGCGTTTTCATTTTCAATTAATATTGATTACTAATTTATTTGTATCTGTATCTCGTTTCAGGAACTATGCGTATTTCACGCGTCACTACTTCACAGGAGAGCCATTTGAATGTAAACGTTTTATTTATCTATTAAAATGTTTTTGGGGCCGAAATGCTTCCTGGAACATGTGAACTTTCATGTGCCTTAATAACAAACTTGTATGCCATCTGTAAATACGAATAAAAGTGTTAAATTATGAGCTTAGTTGGTTTAGCCCCGGAAAAAGTGAGCAACCTTCCCGCTAGCCATGATTGGCTGAGATAATATAATGAGTGGGCTGGACATGCCGAAAGATGAGTTTTGATTTGTCTGTCATGTAGCACACTTCGGTCTATAATATGAGCTGGTCAGTTTGTTTAAGTAATCCTTTCTGATGATGCTTTTCTGAAAGATATCACATAGTAGAACTGCATAAGTGTTGCTCTCCACTTTCTGGAGGACTGAGATTTGAAATCACTGGAATTTGAGTCTGATAGCTAAGGACACAATTCTGGCATTTGATTGCATCCGTGAGAGAGGGAAAAGCGTCCATACATGTTTATGGGTAAGCTAGCTACATTTTCAGATATTACACGTTTCTAATTTTGTGCATCAATTTTTATTTCTTGTTATTGTACTGTAAGCTAGCTAGCTAATGTTAGCTGGCTAGATAGCTAACTTTTAAGTGTATGATCTGTGTAGTAATATTATTTATATCTCAGAGCCATTTGCATTGCTAGTTATTAGCCTAATGTTAGCTAGCTAACATTGAATCTGGTCGGTTATCTACCTGCAGATTCGTTGTAAATTGGGATTATGGTTCACTGTTTAGCTAGCTAGCTACATGTCTAAACAAAAGACTCCACTTTGCAAGTAACTATTTTAAAAGAATGTTCATGATGTTACTGCGACAACTGTCGATCGACGTAGCAGGTAAATTCGCTCTGGCTTTCTATTCCGATTTTAGAGCAGCTCTCTGGCTGGCAAGTGAACTGTGTCACATACGCCTAAAATAACATTGCGGGACTGTGGTTGGGTTCTGGAACCAGTTCTTGTGGTAGCGTGTGGGAGCCGGACGGACGTCGGACCTCTGCTCTGAACAGAATATTTGCTGAGCCTCATATTTGCTGAATGCTCATTACTGCCCAGGCAGACCTTTTCTGCTTCTCACTCTTCCTCCTTCACTCTTACTCTCTTTCACTCCTTTGTGCTCTCACGCTCAATTTCTTGCCCTCTCTCTTTCTGTTTTTGATTCTCTCTCTCTCTCTCTCTTTTTGATTCTCTCTCTTGCTTTCTCTCTCTCTCTCTCTTTGATTCTCTCACCTTCCTATTCTTCACTCCCTTGGAGGTCCCTGGCTCTTTGTCTGTGCAACTCAGAGGGAAGGGCTTAGTTTTTCTTTATTTTCTCTCCCCTCCCCTCCCTACCTACCCGGGGTTGGAGCGTACCACTCAATACCAGCATCACACTGTGTGTGTGTAGGGCTGTGGCGGTCATGACATTTTGTCAGCCGGTTATTGTCGTGCAAATGTTTAGCATCTCCAAGGCCTTTTGCACGCCTTTTGGAACATGTACATTTTATTTTTTTTGGTCGAATGAATCCATTTAATTTACACCGTCACGATAAATCCATTCTTTATTTTAGGCAGGTTTAAAGAAACCTTATATGATGAAAATGTATTTCAGAAGAACAGAATAGGAGTTGGCCTACTGTATGTTATACGGCTATGCGCCATGGCATAGGCTGTATGTAGGCTTGTTCATTTTGCAGACAAGATATGCTTATTAGTCAAATGCCATTATTTTATGTTATTTGATTTTATAGTAAGAAGAATATAATGAACTTTGCTGAATAAAATAGAAAGGATATTTGTCACGTTCAGAGCGAGTGCACATATGAAGTGGCTATATTATAGACACGTCCTATGTGTTTTGATCAAATCACCCATATGCACTGAGCTTGTCTGATGCTTTATGAGCTCTTTTTGATGAAATAATTAAAACACACAAATGACTAGAGGGAGTTCAACCGCAATTGATTTGTGCCGGTCTCAGACTGCGCTGTGGAGAAGAGGGGGAGAAAAATGGCAGTGAGTGACTGTGTGACTAGCATCCGTTGTCTCTCTCTCGCACGGCGGTGAGATATTTTGTAGGTAATATGTCAGCCTATTAATTTTGATTGATATATTTGTTTCTCTCCCTACTACTAGGCTATTCAAAATCAAATACAAATTCACTGTAATTGTAGGCCAACTCTAAGCCGTCCTGCACAGTCAATGCACCAACAGCATCACCTCCGTCTATATTTTCTCTACCAGACTCATGCATATAAAGTTTTGGTCGTAGCATAAGGTAACCAGTCCATCAAGTATGCATAATAATACAGTCCACAATCAAGGGCGATTTACTAGAAATTGTTTAATTTTGGAGTACATACTAGACCAATTAATGTACCAAAGACATCTGAAATCTTTTTGGACTTGAACTCATATAAATGGGCTATGCGTATGCATAAGCTCTAATATGCATATGGGTGTTTTGAATTAACCTTAGAAAGCACTGTCCATTTCGTTATGTTTGGCTTTGAAACAACATCCACAATGTCCATGTTTTCCCACTCAGTTTCAACTTGTCGTTGAACTTCTTTCTTCAAATTGATCATCACAGTGAGGCGCGTTTTATAAGCATCATACTGTTTTGATGATAAGTGTTTGATGTGATTTTTAGATTGCATTTGCATTGATGTCAGAGTGGTTAGTGGGGCAAAAGAGCCCTGAGTGCCAGGCCATTAGTGACCTGATGGTCGTTTAGCGAGTTGGGTACAACCAACACATGTCCAGAGTGCATAAGAGGAGATTACCGTGACTCAACGGTCATCCGGAATTTGACTGCGGTTGTGACTCATGGCTCATGTTTGTGTGCCTGTGTGTGTACCTGAGCCCCCTCCTGCACTTCCACTCTATCCCACCACTCTCCTCTTTTCCTTTTTGTCTCAGTGTGGTTCCTATTCATCTCAATGCTTCTCTCATTGCTTTAGCCCTCTCCCTTAGGGTTGGTCTTGGGTTGTGCAACGAGGTGTTTGTGTGTGTGTCTCAGCGAGCGTATGGTGGCTACACAGACCTGGAGTGTACCAATCAATACCTGTGTGTGTGTGTGTCTGTGTGTGTGTGTGTGTGTGAATATTTTGAATGCGTGTTTCTCCATGTCCCTGCAGTGGGATGTCATTAGAAGCAGCAGCTCAGTCAGTCTGTGTCCCAGCCCTGCTCCATCAAGAGGCATGTTCACAATAAGTATAGCGTTTCGAGAGCACATTCCCCATGCTCAATGTGCATAAGGTAGAAGGTTCAAAACAAACAAACGGCATCAATAAGTAGAAACGGCGGTCACAATACAAAAACATTACCCCCTAATTACGACCAATGTTCCATTAGCCATCACGCTACTGTTCTATCTATAAAACCCGTCCTTTACACTCGCTCTTTATCTGCTAGTGAACTGCTTTCATTTTGTAGAATAAAGTCTTCACAAAGCCCGTATGCCTGGGCACAAAAACAGAGAGGTGGTGTCCAAAATGGCACCCTATTCGGTACACTACTTTTGATCAGAGCCCTGGTCAAAAGTAGTGCCCTACATAGGAAATAAGGTGTGATTTGGGAGGACACAACCAGAGCCTCTCCATAGTTTAATAGAGAGGGGTTGTCATGCTTCAGTAGCACCTCTTGATCCACTCTCTAGTCTCCCCTCCTAGCAACCCTCTCAACCATCTGAAGATATATTTTCCTCCTCCCCTCTTCTTCTCCTCCTTCTGCCTCCCCATCATCTCCCTCTTCGTACATATGCCCCTGTGAGGAAAAGCAATATTTCCTTGTCACTCTTTAAAAGTAAATTTACTCACATGGATGCACCCCTCAACTCTGTTTAACTGTGAATGTGCGCTGCACGCGTGCAAATACACACGCACACACACACACACACACACACACACACACACACACACACACACACACACACACAGTATATGTTTTACTATCCTTGTGGGGACCTAAAATAGATTTCCAGTCAAAGTCCTATTTACCCTAAACCTTAAGTTAACCCTAACCCTCAACCTAAAGAAAAACTAGCCTTTGTCCTGGGAAATGTCCCCACGAGAGAGAATGTTCCTTGTTTTACTATTTCTGGTACCCACAAGGATAGTAATACACACACACACACACAAGCACACACACTCACACTCTATCCTCCTTCTCTTTTTGAAATTGAATAATTTTCACTTTTTGGGTAATTACAGTATGTTAAACTGTGTGCACGGAGCTGTTTGCCTAACCCCCCTGTGCAGCCACTGTGAAATTAACTCCATTCCCCTCCAACTCTGCTCCCATCAAAGTCATATCCCCCCGAAGATCTGCTGTCAGATGCTTTAACGATTGGCTGGCTGTTTGCGAAGCATCGAGCAGAGAGGGTATAAGGAAAACTGCTAAAGAAAATGAATGTTTGGGTTGGGTGAAACAGACTTTAAAACGGAGCAAGAGCCCATTATTAATTCATTGTTCGCTTCTTGTTGTACTTTTATTGGGTAGTAGACGCCGTTTTTTGTGTCTTCAGGTAGGAAAGAGATGAGAGTTCACTTTAAGAGACGTCAGTTTCTACAGTCTCGCTACAATGTAAGTGTTTCATGAACGAAGATTGGATTGGGAATAGTTCTAGTCGCCGAATCAATGCTATTGTGGTCATCCCAGATTCATGCTGATCATTTCAGTAGCCTGGTCCCAGACCTGTTTGTATTGTCTTGCCAACTCCTATGGTCGTTGTCACGGCATTTGGTAACATAGAATAGCACAAACGGATCTGGGCCCAGGCTATCATTTCAGTTGTGTAGTTTAACATAGATATGAGAACATTATTTGGCGTTAACGCAGCACAAGTGGCGCCCCAGTCAGCAAAAGACGTTGAAAAGAAAACAACCAAAAATATGTCTTTTCAACGTCCTTTTTGTCCATAGGGATAGGAGGGATGGCCTTATATTATACAGTGCATTCTGAAAGTATTCAGACCCCTTCACCTTTTACACATTTTGTTACGTTATAGCCTTATCCAAAAATTTGATTAAATAAATGTTTTTCCTCATCAATCTACACATAATGACAAAGCAAAAACAGTTTTTTTGAATATTTTTCAAATGTATTAAAAATTAAAAACAGATTATTATTATCATAAGTATTCAGACCCTCTGCTCTGAGACTTGAAATTTAGCTCCGTTGCATCCTGTTTCCATTGGTCATCCTTGAGATGTTTATACATCTTGGAGTCCACCTGTGGTAAATTCAATTGATTGGACATGATTTGGAAAGGCACACGCCTGTCTATAAAAGGTCCCACAGTTGGCAGTGTATGTCAGAGCAGAAACCAAGCCATGAGGTCGAAGGAATTGTCTGTTGAGCTCAGAGATAGGATTGTGTCAAGGTACAGATCTGGGGAAGGGTACCAGCATTGAATGTCCCCAAGAACACAGGGGCGTCTTCATTCTTAATTGGAAGAAGTTTGAAACCACCTCTTCCTAGAGCTACCCCCCCCTGGCCAAACTGAGCAATTGGGGGAGAAGAGCCTTGGTCAGTGAGGTGACCAAGAACACGATCTCTGTGGAGATGGGACAACCATCTCTGCAGCACTCCACCAGTCAGGCCTTTATGGTAGAGTGGCCAGACGGAAGCCTCTCCTTAGTAAAAATGCACATGACAGCCTGCTTGGAGTTTGCCAAAAGGCACCTGAAGGACTCCGACCATGAGAAACAAGATTCTCTGGTCTGATGAAACCAAGATTGAACTCTTTGGCCTGAATGCCAAGTGTCATGTCTGGAGGAAACCAGGCACCATCCCTACGGTGAAGCATGGTGGTGGCAGCATCATGTTGTGGGGATGTTTTTCAGTGGCAGGACTGGGAGACTAGTCAGGGTTGAGGGAAAGATGAACGGAGCATTGTACAGAGAAATCCTTGATGAAAACCTGCTCCAGAGCGCTCTGGACCTCAGACTGATGACGAAGGTTGACCTTCCAACAGGACAACGACCTGAAGCACACAGCCAAGACAACACAGGAGTGGCTTCGGGACAAGCGTCAACTTCCTTGAGTGACCCAGCCAGAGCCCGGACTGAACCCAATCGAACATCTCTGGAGAGACCTGAAAATAGCTGTGCAGCAACGCTCCCCATCCAACCTGACAGAGCTTGAGAGGATCTGCAGAGCTTGTAGCGTAATACCCAAGAAGACTCTAGGCTGTAATTGCTGCCAAAGGCGATTCAACAAAGTAGAGTAAAGGGTTTAAAACCTTATGTAAATTTGCCAACACTTCTTTAAAAAAAATATGTTTTTTCTTAGTCGTTGTGGCGTATTGTGTGTAGAATAATATATTTTTTAAAATCAATTTTAGAATAAGGCTAGGCACGGCAAAATGTGGAATAAGTGAAGGGATCTGAATACTTTCTGAATGCACTGTATCTCTGCTCCAAAATGTCTCTACTCTAATCTTAACCCATCTGCTCTGCCATTCCCTTATGGATATGGATACCCGAATCAAGACTCAAACAACCATATGTCTTCTGGCTGTTACCAATACACACCTTTTTTTATAATGACCTTTGGATATTGATTGGGTTTCCTTGATGAAAGAGTTTTCCAGATGAAAAAACGAACCCAATAGATATAAGATAGAGTTTGGATGTATTGCAATTAAAGTTTCAGTAGTTTCAACACACACACACACACACACACACGAACACCAAGTAGCTCTCTCTGCTTTTTGCGACAGGCTGGCTGAGAAAAGAGACATCAAATTAGTATCGACCGTCTGTGGCACTTCATGCACAAAATCAAATTTGCTGCTACTAATGTCCTCTTGAGTTGTTAGCAGGCGGGGCAGCAACAGGCCTCCTGGTTGGCTATCTGGCATGCATTTCTGAATCCTTTTTAGAAGACCTAGGCAGGTGACTTTCCCAAAATCATAAAGATTGTCTTTAGCACTAGATCAGCTTGGTAGGCAATTGACGAACGATCATCTCTTTATATGCTAAAATCTTTTCTTTTTTTTTTGTTCTTTTTTTTTTTGTGAAACCCAGACGAGTAGAGGATAGAGCGAGAATATGACTACTCCTGTCTGTTGAACCACAATGTCTCTGTGTGCTTTATTGACAATGATCTTGATTCTTCATAGAAATGCAAGGTGGTGGATTGTGCCTCAGTGTATTTAAGCCCGTATGTTGCAGATCAATTGGTTTAGCTGTGTAGATCAGCAAGACCTAGGTTGTAATCCTTAGATATCAAAACCCAGATTAATTTAATAGCCGTGAGCAACTATAGTGAACACTGATGTACTGTGATTGATTTAGAGTTTATTCTACAGGACATTGATTTTGTCTTTTGAACGTCCTTTGATGACTTTGGTTCCCTTGGTAACCCAGTTGAATGCATTCGTGGTTTAGGTTCAAATTACAAATGTCGCTTTCAAAATTCTATTTGCCCTTACCCATATCCTCCCAATTCTTAGCCATTCACAAGAATTCCTCAATAGGATAAGGTTCAATCTTATTCATCGTGATCCCCCCAAAAAGAGGGGGGGTTCCCAAAATCAGTCTTCCAAACCTAATGTAAATGGCTAAACTGATCCCGTGTGTGTGGGTGTGTGTGTGAGTTTTTGGTTGGTTGGTTGTAGGCCTACATGTTCCCACTGGATTTGAAATCATTCCACTATTCGAATAGTATTATGATTTTTTTGTTGTTGTCAGATAGCCAGATACATGTGGATTTTAACCTGAATACCGCTGAGCGAGAGGCTGGCGCTCTACTGCTGCAGCTGCTGAGGGGCTGGTGAGATGGGAGCGAGCAGACGAGGTGAAGAGAGAGCTGCAGTACCCAAGGCAACTAGGCTACAGCCAAGACTAGCTCGCTTGTGGCAGCCACAATGTTATTTAGCATCCCGTATAACGGTGCCTGTCTTGACTGGAGTAACCTAGAGCAGATAGCGCTTTCTACCCCCATTCAGATAAAACAACAGCCTACCTGTTGGTTGCTCATTGTAGCCTACTCCTTTTTAATTCTGTCATTTCATTCCGTCTTGCGTTCCGTTAGTGAACTCTCACTCCACTTACTACACATTGAGCCTCTTTGCTGCTTTGGTTGGCCAACATGAACAACAAGCTACAGCACTTGGAGGCTACGACACTCAAAAAAGTTTGTTTTGTTAAATTCATACTTAGAAATGTCGTGGTATATCCTTGTATGTAACAATGTCACATGGCTATTTTTATGTCTTTTTCGAAAAGCATTTTCACAGTTAAAAGGCCTACAAATTTTTTTTTTTGGGGGGGGGGGCACAAATGAAGACTCACAAGTGTTCAGGTGCTAACATATGTTCACATATTCGAATAACCGTGCACATCCCATAGTTCCCATATGATTTGACTAAGTCAACTTTGCCCCAATCTCACTAGAGCACTCGCACTTCAACCCCCCCCCCACACACACAGACCAGGCGAACACTTACCTACAAGCTTTTCCTCAAACTGTCAAATATTCCCCCACGCAGCTCCTGACTCCTCTCCTCAACAGTAGTAGTAGTAGCAGCAGCGAAAACATCATCTCATCTCACTGCTGAAGAGAAAGGGAAAAGTTCACAGACCTTTCATTTACTCTGTGTTCTTTGTTTGTTTATTTCGGTCGGGTGCTGGCAAGGAGACGTGCCGCTGCCATGACAACAGTGGTCCAGGGAGGATGTAATAGAGGTAGATGTGATGATTGCCTGATTAGATGTTTGAAGGAAGGGCTCATCTGTGCACACACTCTCGCACAATACACACACACACACACACACACACACACACACACACACACACACACACACCTGACAAAGGTGTGTGTTAGTTAGAGAATGTGAGAATTCCCAGGGGGTGCCAGCAAGGTTTTCTTTTGATTCTCGTGAAGAGACACACACACACACACACAACTTATTAGCATTGTAATATTGACATCAACACCATTATCTCAGAAACCCTATGCTCACTCCAATTTGCATAGTGCACCAACAGATCCACAGATGATGCAATCTCTATTGCACTCCACACTGCCCTTTCCCACCTCGACAACAGAAACACCTTTTGTGAGAATGCTGTTCATTGACTACAGCTCAGAGTTCAACACCATTGTGCCTCAAAGCTCATCACTAAGCTAAAGACCCTGGCACTAAACACCTCCCTCTGCAACTGGATCCTGGACTTCCTGATGAGCTTCCCCCAGGTGGTAATGGTAGGTAACAACACATCTGCCATGCTGATCTTCAACACGGAGGCCACTCAGCGGTGTGTACTCAGTTCTCTCCTGTACTCCCTGTTCACACACGACTGCACGGCCAGGCATGATTCCAACACCATCATTGAGTTTGCCAATGACACAAGAGTGGTAGGCCTGATTACCGACAAGGATGAGACGGCCTATAGGGAGGAGGTTAAAGACCTGACCGTGTGGTGCAACAACCTCCACGTGATCAAGACCGAGGAGATGATTGTGGACTACAGGAAAAGGAGGATCGAGCACGCCTCCATTCTCATCGACGGGGCTGTAGTGAAGCATGTTGAGAGCTTTAAGTTCCTTGGTGTCCACATCAACAAACTAACATGGTCCAAGCACACCAAGACAGTCGTGTAGAGGGCACGACTAAACCTATTCCCCCTCAAAATGTTCTACAGCTGCACCATCGAGAGCATCCTGACGGGTTGCATCACTGCCTGGTATGGCAACTGTTCGGCCTCCGACCGCAAGGCACTACAGAGTGTGGTGCGCACGGCCCAGTACATCACCGGGGCCAAGCTTACTGCCATCCAGGCCCTAAAAATGGTGAAAGACTCCAGGCACCCTAGTCATAGACTGTTCTCTCTGCTACCGGAGCACCAAGTCTAGGTCCAAGAGGCTTCTAAAAAGCTTCTACCCCCAAGCCATAAGACTCCTGAAGAGCTAATCAAATGGCTACCTAGACTATTTGCATTGCCCCCACCCCCACGCTGCTGCTACTCTCTGTTATTATCTATGCATAGCCACTTTAATAACTATACCTACATGTACATAATTTCCTCAACACCGGTGCCCCCCGCACATTGACACATTGACTCTGTACCGGCACCGCCTCTATATTTCTCCGCTATTGTTATTTACTGCTGCTCTTTTAATGATTTGTTATTCTTATCTCATACTTTTGGGGGGAATTTTTTTTTAAAGCTGCATTTTTGGTTAAGGGCTTGTAAGTAAGAATTTCACTGTAAGGTCCACCGGGTGGCAGTCTAACACAGCTGCGTCTCGCCGTATACTCCAGTCGATGTCTTTCTATTCCGATCACAAACAGGGCTTTGGCCAGAGGGAGGGTGAGGCGCTAGTTTTGCTTTCCCTAAACTGGAGGAAATAATTGTGCTAATGATGATGGTACTAACAAGAGCAATGAAAGTCTCTAATGCGGACGGAGAGAGATTTGGCCTCTCTTCTTCTCTTGTTTTCTGATGATTTCATTTGAAACGGGGGAATGGAGCACTACAAAGACCACTACAAAGTCCTCAGTCATTTGATTTCTCCAAGATGGTGTTGATAAATTCCCTTTTTTAATGTTTTGGAGTGTTAGCCCGAGTTAAGTATGTTTTTTTTTTTTTTTGTGTGTTCGCATGTGTAACGAGGACTTTGACAAGAGAACTAAGCATAATAAGCGGAGTATTCTCACTGGTGAGAGCAGACTTATGTCTTTGGAGAGCGAGAAGTGTATATGGCTGTGTAAAGTGGAGGTGAACTACTCTCTGTCTGTGTGTGCGAAAAAGAGGTATAACATTGTCCATTTCCTCTCCCAAAGACTGTAAAAAGAGGAGGTGGTGCTCCCTTCATTTTCGCGCCATCTTCACTCTTCTTCTCTCCCCGCCACCCACCTCATGTTCTCTTTTCTTCCTCTTCCGTTCAGGTACTCCGTCCCACCTGAGCACGGCAAGAGGCTGGAGAGACTGGCGCAAGGTAAGACTACTCCAGATCGTGACGCACACATACACACACACTGAGACAGACAGCCTTGGTTCATGTTAAACAAATATCCACCCGATAGTGACTATAGAGTGGCCTGCTAACTGTCTGGCCTCTCCATCAACTGCTGTTTTAAAAGGCCTTCAAAAAGGCCGACGACGCAGAGAGTGCCGCCTTTCTCTTCACATTTCTCGCTCCTTCTTCCCAGGAAAGAAAATGCACGCACTATAGACACCCAATGCCCTTTTTTGTTGTGGCTGTGAATAACGCTAAAAACGACCAGGTAATTTCTTTATTTAGTGACGCTTCAAGTACTGTACAACACGTTGTGCTGTGAATGGGTAAGAACGTCGTGGAGTATTGACGGTAGGGCTTGCACAATAGTCGTATAATCGTGTAACAGACCATTATGGACAATAACTGTGAACTAAAGACCTTAATCGTCTCAACACATATATTTTGTGTATTCAGAAGTAGTAGAAAATGTATTTTCAAGTAGATCTAGTTCCCCCAATAGCAGTTTCAAACTTCTTACATAAGTAAGTTTAAAGGTGGTAGTCATTTTACGAGCAGAATGGCACAGTCGGGAGGAAAAACTTCCTTTCCAAAAGTTTCAAGCAGTCGAGACCATTCATTTTTTTTGAGGACGGGGGTGACACCAAAGCGGCGTTGTATTCGTTCGGTGTGTCTTGAATGCTTTGCTTGTGGAGTAGAGGGTTACACATCGTTTGTCTCCTCAGATCACTCACTTTGTAACAGGTTTGCTCTTTACTGTTGGTCGTGTGCAACCGTACATAACGCCAAGGTAACAGCAACGCAGACAGTGGTAACGCCGTCCACAGCCATGCGTATGCTTACCTCCCACGCATATGAGATGCCTTTTGATCTATTTCAAGATGTCGTAGTCAGTGTGCAGAGTCGCTGTATGAACAGTTACACAGGACCACGAGTACAGAGCATCACACAGACATCATCACACACGCCCGACGTTACACAAATAACACTTGCAGCCAGTCACACCTTCTCTCTCTCTCTCTCTCTCTCTCTCTCTCTCTCTCTCTCTCTCTCTCTCTCTCTCTCTCTCTCTCTCTCTCTCTCTCTCTCTCTCTCTCTCTCTCTCTCTCTCTCTCTCTCTCTCTCTCTCTCTCTCATCACGTAATTTCAGTCACAGCCTGGTCCTTTTTTTTTTCGGGGGGGGGGGTTAATTTCAAACTCAAAGGACAAAATGAAGCTTTAAGTTAATATTGCCCCGGGGAGAGTTCCACACTGCCGGCTGAATTTTAATGGGGATTAATACACGGGCTTCACCGGCACATTATTCACCTTTATCAGCTCACACAGCAGCCGCCAGAGAAAACGCCTCTTTGAGACGAAACAGGCTCTGAAACAATGCAATGAAAATGAAGGATGAAATGGGCCTCGATTATACTGCCAGTTATATTAAAGTTTAACTGGGCAGACGGTCTACCCATCCTTTGAGTCGCAGCACAGACTGCTCATCGGGAGAGGTGTGTGTGTGTGTGTGTGTGTGTGTGTGTGTGTGTGTGTGTGTGACAAACATATTTTTCCCTTGTCTAGTAAGTTGAAGGCTTCAAGAAACTATTGATATACAAGAGGAAAGGACTGATTTGTTTTTGAAGAGGAGACTCTGGTCTTTGAGGCTATGGGCGTGAAATGAATTGTCATCTGAAGAGGAGCGAGGAAGAAAGGCGGAAGAGAAGGGAAGGTTTTCACATGAGATCGGATGAGTTTATTTAGGCAACAAGCACCTCTCGCCTTCTGAACAAGCCGTGGCAATCGAGAAAAGACAAAGAAAGATGAAATGGTATGACGGCGAAAAAATCAAATTAAATTAAAGGCCCGGTTCGGAAAATGGTAAAACTGTCACGTACGTTATTTCATATCATAGTGTGCCATTTTGGCACTGGTTCAATTTTCTCACTCTTCACTTTGGCTTGCCGTGTAGTCTGGCCCGGTGACCTGCTGACGTTGACCCGGGGTCTGGCGCGGAGGAAGGGATTGTGAGACCAAAGAAATAATTCTGATAATTAAAGGCTTTCTGGATGTGTACCACGTCGGGACTCCAAGCACTCTGACCTGTACATCCTGCGTCTGACCAAGAGGAGAGCTCTTCTCCGATTGACCTCCAACCACCAATTACAGTGCCTTCCGAAAGTATTCATACCCCTTGACTTATTCCACATTTTGTGTTACAGATTATTTTTTATAGATTTTTATTCTCACCCATCGACATACAATAACTCATTATTACAAAGTTGAAAACAACATGTTTTTTTTTTTTTTTTAAATGTTTGCACGTTTATTGAAAATGAAATAAGTATTCGCACCCCTTTGCTATGACACTCCAAATTGAGCTCCGGTGCATCCAATTTAATTTGATCATCCTTGAGATGTCACTCCAACTTCATTGGAGTCCACCTGGGGCCAATTCAATTGTTTGGACATGATTTAGAAAGAAACACACGTCTATATAATGTCCCACAGCTGACAGTGCATGTCAGAGCAGAAATGATATCATGAAGTCCAAGTAACTGTCTGTAGATCTCTGAGATTGTAATGAGGCATATGTCTGGTGAGGGGTATAAAACATGTTCTAGTTTCCAAAAAAAACAGTGGCTTCCATCATAGGGAAAAGTGAAAAAATACGGAACTACCCAGACTCTGACTTGGCCGTCCAACCAAACTGAGCAACCGGGCAAAAAGGACCTCGGTCTGGGAGGTGACCAAGAACCAAATGATCACTCTGACAGAACTTGGCCCAGATGGGAGAAGTTGCCATAAGGACAATGGTCTATAAAGTACTTCACCATTCTAGGCTTTATGGGAGAGTGCTCAGATAGAACCAGGGGTGGAAAAACTACTCAATTGTCATACTTGAGTAAAAGTAATATAAATATATAAAATGACTCAAGTAAAAGTGAAAGTCCCCCAGTAAAATACTACTTGAATAAAAGTTTTTAAAAAAAATAGTATTTTGGTTTAAATATACTTAAGTATCAAAAGTAAATGGAATTGCTCAAATGTACTTAAGTATCAAAAGTATAAATCATTTAAAGTTCCTTATATAAAGCAAACCAGACGGTACAACTTTTAAAAATGTTTTTATTGATGGATCGCCAGGGCCACACTCCAACACTCAGACAAACAAAGCATGTTGTGTTTGGTGAGTCCGCTTGATCTGAGGCAGTAAGGATGACCAGGGATGTTATCTTGAGAAGTGTGTGAATTGGACCATTTTCCTGTCAAAATGTAACTTTTGGGTGTCAGGGAAAATGTATGTAAGTAAAAAGTACATAATTTTCTTTAGGAATGTATTGAAGTAAAAGTTGGCAAAAATATAAATAGTTAAGTACAGGTTCCCCAAAAAAACGACTTAAGTAGTACTTTAAAGTGTTTATACTTAAGTACTTTACACCACTGGATGGAACCCACTCCTGAGAAAGACACCTGACAGCACGCCTGAAGTTGGCGAAGAGGGACGTGAAAGACACCTGACAGCACGCCTGAAGTTGGCGAAGAGGGACGTGAAAGACACCGAGTGTAAGGCAAAAGATTTTCTTGTCTGATGAGTCAAAAATGTAACTATTTGGTCTGACTGCAACGTGCTATATCTGGAGAAAGCCAGGCACAGCTCATCACCTGTCTAACACCCTCCCTACCATGAAGCATAGTGGTGGCAGCATCATGTTATGGGGATGCTTTTCAGCGGCAGGGACTGGGAGACTGGTAAGGATAGAGGGAACAATGAATGGAGCCAAATACAGGCAAATCCTTGATGAGAACATGCTTCAAGTGTGCAAACCACCTTAGACTGGGGGGGTGAAGATTTAGGACAATGAGCCCAAGCATACAGCCAAAGCAACATTGGAATGGCTTCGGAACAAGAATGTAAAAGACCTTGAGTGGCCCAGCCAAAGCCCAGACTTGAATCACATTGAAAATGTGTGCCGTTCACCGCCTCTCCCCATCTCATTTAACAGAGCTCATTTAACAGAAATCTGCAAGGATGAATGGGAGAAAATCCCCAAAACCAGATGCGCAAAGCTGATACGGACAAACCCAGGACGACTCAAAGCTGTAATCGCCGCCAAAGGTGCTTCTACAAAGTATTGACTCAGGGCTGTGAATACTTACATAAATGAGATATTTCTGCATTTCATTTTCAATACATTTGGCAACATTTTCTAAAATTATGTTTTCACTTTGTCGTTATGGGGTGTTTGTGTGTAGATGGGTTGGGGGGGGGATTTGAATACATTTTGAATTCATGCAGTAACACAACAAAATGTGGAATACATCCAGGGGTATGAATACTTTCTGAAGGCACTGCATGTCTTCCGTTTGGGTGGGGAGCTTTAGGCCTAAGTCCTGCGTCATCTGTGGCTTATTCACTAGAGCGGGGTAAGCAGGAAGTCTATGTGAAAGAGACTACACGGTCCATCATATGTTATGCGAGTCCATGTTGGACGATGACGCTCTTGCACCGCCTTGATTTTGACTGTTGTTCCAATTTCACAGAGCACTTCACAGTTGATGATTTCACATCGAGGGAATACGCTTCACTATGGATGCCACAACGGGTAAATTCAGACAATGGGATTAGGGTTGATTATTCCCCCGGTATTTTACAAATGTTCCATCCCGAGAATATCACTTTTCTCCTGGGTAACCCGGTATTTCCCACCAAAAACCGGAAGTGTGGTTCAAATGAATTCTAAAGCAGATAGGCCTATTTATGTCTGGATTTGATTAGAGCTTTGCTCGCAAATTCAACCCTGCCGCTTCCTGATCCATACATTAAATACGTTTTATGAGCCCTACATTTAATGAGCCCAAGCCCGCCCAAAAAAGCACAAATGATTGTGCCGTTATCCAATACATACAGTGCATTCGGTGTGTGATCAGACCCTTTGACCTTTCCCACGTTTTGTTACGTTACATCCTTATTCTGCTGCTCTTGTCTTCAACAGGACAGTCAGCCCAATGGGCCCAAGCCTACAGACAAGGCAGGTCCTACAGGCCCTAGTTTTGTCGCACCTCTACTACTGTTCAGTAGTGTGGTCAGGTGCCACAAAGAGGGACTTGTGAAAATTGCAGTTGGCTCAGAACAGGGCAGCACAGCTGGCCCTTTAAAAGTACACGGAGGCCTCTTCACAGTCCCCAAGTCCAGAACAGACTATGGGAGGTGCACATTACTACATAGAGCCATGACTACATGGAACTCTCTTGTTGTATGGCGGTATTAAACCATTTGTATTGTAGATATGTAGTGGTGTAATAATGTTATATGATGTACTGTATTATTTTTGTTTTATATGTCATGTAAGCTCTTTAATAGGTTTGGACCACAGGAAGAATTCCGGCTTTATCAGCAGCTAATGGAGATCCCTAATAAATACAAATTCAAATATTATTTTGTTTGTCCTCCATCAATCTGCACACAATACCCCGTAATGACGAAGCAAAAACAGTTTTTTTTTTAGACATATTTGCAAATGTAATAATAAATGAAATATCAATTTACATAAGTGTTCAGACCCTTTACTCAGTACTTTGTTCAAGCACCTTTGGAAGCGATTACAGCCTCAAGTCTTCTTTGGTATGATGCTACATGCTTGGCACACATGAATTTGGGATGTTTCTCCCATTCTTCACGGCTGATCCTCTCAAGCTCTGTCAGGTTGGATGGGGTGCGTCGCTGCACAGCTATTCTCTTCAGAGATGTTCGATTGGGTTCAAGTTCGGGCTCAGCCTGGGCCACTCCAGGACATTCAGAGACCTGTCCTGAAGCCACTCCTGCATTGTCTTGACTGTGTGCTTATGGTCATTGTCCTATTGGAAGGTGAACCTTTGCCCCGGTCTGAGGTTTTGAGTGCTCTGGAGCAGGTTTTCATCAAGGATCTCTCTCTGTATTTTGCTCGGGACATCTTTCCCTCGATCCTGACTGGTCTCCCGTCCCTGCCGCTGGAAAATATCCCCACAGCATGATGCTGCCACCACCATGCTTCACCGTAGGGATGGTGCCAGGTTTACTCCAGACGTGACGTTTAGCATTCAGGCCAAAGAATTCAATCTTGGTTTTATCAGACCAGAGAATCTTGTTTCTCATGGTCAAAGTCCTTTAGGTGCTGTCATGGGCCTTTTACTGAGGAGTGGCTTCCATCTGGCCATTCTACCATAAAGGCCTGATTGGTGCAGTGCTGTAGAGATGGTTGTCCTTCTGAAAGGTTCTCCCATCTCCACAGAGGAACTCTGGAGCTCTGTCAGTGTCCATTGACAGAGGCCACTGTGTTCTTGGGGACCTTCAATGCTGCAGAAATGTTTTGATACCCTTCCCCAGACCTGTGCCTCGATTACAATCCTGTCTCGGAGCTCTACGGACAATTCCTTCGACCATACAGGTGTATGCCTTTCCAAATCATGTCGAATCAATTTGAATTTCCCACAAGTGGACTCCAATCAAGTTGTAGAAACATCTCAAGGATGATCAATGGAAACAGGATGCACCGGAGCTCAATTTCGAGTGTCATAGCAAAGGGTCTCAGGTATATCTGTTTCGCTTTGTCATTATAGGGGTTTTGTGTGTAGATTGATGAGGGAACTTTTTTATTTAATACATTTTAGAATGAGGCTGTAACATAACAGAATGTGGACAAGGGAAGGAGTCTGAATACTTTCCCAATGTACTGTATCAGTCAAAAACAGGATTATCTATTTTTGGATGCAATTTGAATAGAGGAGAGAGAGACACTGCGAGAGAGAGTGCTTGCGTGTGCACTGATTTTAAAGCAACAATATTTGATTGACAGTCTGTTTTTTTTTTGTAATCTGCAGCTGCGATTTAAAAAAAAATATATATACGTGAAAAAAGCCAGATGGAGATGGGTAAATGGTGGGTAGACGCCCATTCGGTCTTTATAATACTGTAGCATAGACTATGCTACAGCAAATGCAGGGTTACCTGTCACAAGAAAGAAAGTGACCATGATGAGATGATAGGTCTACATGCATTGTGAACTGTGCTCCATACTGAGATGGGCTGTCTGTCCTCAACCTGAGCGTTGATGATTCATCATGCCGAGGCCGTAGAAAAGCCCGATTTAGACGTTGCATATCATTTAACAGTTCCATTTCACGCCATGCTGTTCATATAACCAATTTATTATAATTTACCAGGTTCTCACAGTTATTTATCCTGGGAAAAGGGAGTTGTTTTGGGTGGTAGATCTCGGTAACCAGGTTAAAATGTTATTTTTTTACCTGCAGGTTTCTTCCCAGGCAGTTCCCAGGGCTGTGACGCCTTCCTCCGCCACAAGATGACTCTCATCTCCCCATCCATATTGAAGAAGTACAGCATCCCCTTCGACAGGGTAAGTAGCAGGACACAGTTGGGGGGGGGGGGTTGAAATTGGGGTCTGGTCTGGAAAAGGCCTGTGCCCGAATTCATAAAGCATGTCACAACATGAGTGCTGATCTAGGATCAGTTGCTGTTTAGATTATAATGAATGGGGGGGGCTAATCTTAGATCAACATCCTACTCTGCGACTCTTGATACATACAGCCCCTGGGCTCTAAAGTTTGAAAGCAACCGAATGTTCCGCCAGGGTTAATTGAGGAAGTAAATGAAGTGACGTTACATTCTGCGACCACATCCATTTGATTTGATGTCATACAATCATGAATCATGTGTGACATTTAACCAATAACACACCTCTAACACCTCTCAATTTGACCATCTATATTTGACGGATATTCCGGTAATGCAATAGAACTCATTTCATCACACCACCACTTTTAACCTGTCAAACAGCTCTCAGAAAGGAGACACTCGACCTCCGAAGGCCGTTTTTTGTGTTAACCCCTCTGAATGGAACCCTCTGCTGAACCACAATTGCAATTCTTCAACCTGTAAGAGGACATGGAAGCTTGGTTCAGCGCATGCCTGTGTCCCAAATTGGCACTCTATTTAGTGCACTACTTTTGACCAGGACCTATAGGGCTCGGGTCAAAAGTGGTGAACTATATAGAAAATAGGGGTCCATTTGGGACACACACCATATGACGAGCTGACTCTAGCACCGACCGCAGATAAAAAATTAACGGGGGTGTATGAAAGCCTGCCAATCTGAGCAAAGTGGAGGTTAATGGCACATTAGATGAGGATGGCTGGGTCAGGAGGCATGCTGAAGTTGGTGTCTGTGCGGGTGATCTCCTGTCAACCTACGGGACGAACGACGGGAAAATTGCAGAAGACTAGTGGATGGATGGACATAGAAGTGAACGCGCCAACATGTGCGCGAACACGTGGGCCTGCGCAACACGTGCGCATGTAACTGGGATCAAGTTTGCTGCTGGCAGCTTAGCTTCTTCCGCCGTCCGGCTGACCCACACTGGTCTGGAACCAGTGATCCTCTGCTTCACAGTACATGTGGTTCTGTAGCTCAGTTGGTAGAGCATGGCGCTTGTAACGCCAGGGTAGTGGGTTCGATTCCCAGGACCACCCATACGTAGAATGTATGCACACATGACTGTAAGTCGCTTTGGATAAAAGCGTCTGCTAAATGGCATATATACATGTGACCCCCCTTTCGACAACATTCCAACGGGTTGAGCCACCCAAAAGGTACCAATTGGATGGCTCTACCCGCAACATTTCAAGCCAGCTGGGGGAATGAGCTTACCGTATGTTTTTAACTCCGTTACTCGCACAAATAGGCAACAAATGCAGTGTACACACACACACACACACACACACACACACACACACACACACACACACACACACACACACACACACACACACAGTATTGAAAAGTTGATAATGAGATTGATGACATCTTTATATAAAGACCATAGCTTCACTTCACACTAAATGATGATGGAGATTGAGCCACGAGTCTTGGTTACATTTCAATTTCCATATTTTCACATTTCCGCGACATAAAATTAATCACTATGTTAATTTTTTTCTATGGATAATAATTGTAGGAGATAGAAACTCTCACGGTGCGAAATAGATCGAAGATAAAAAATAAAAAAAGTGTAAGTATCTAATGCGGGCATACACAGTTCTCTACTGTCTGCAGAGTTAGGCTTTTTCCCAAAGTTATTATTTTTTTTCTCCTTTTTTTCTCTTCCCTTTTTTCCGTTTTCCTTCGGGGTGTCGTTATCACAGGGACCGTGTTACCTGGCACACACTGAGAGCATCTCCCTTGATTTGAGTGTAAAAATAACACCGGCTTTGTGCTTTGTTGCAGCTACAAGAGGAGGCCTTTGATATTGGGACTATTCTGTTTTACCTCCCACTCGCTCTCTTCCGTCGCACTGCCTGCCTGTCTCCCATCTCTACACTTCCTTAAGGCTGAGTTCATGTGCCTCTCTCCTCGATCATGAGCGCTTGTCCTAACTAGTCAATGGTTATAGCGAACAGATTATGCCTTCCTCTTGGAGAGAGGAGGTGAATTGATGAAGAGGCGGTTAAGAGCAAGGATCCAAAACTTCTAGCGTAATTTGAAGTTCAGCTGTAGAAAACTTTTGCTTTTGAGTGCAAAAATAATGTAATATTCCTGTCAGGGGTTGCCAATGTAATAGTTAACACAGAAAACCCAGGAGCGTCGAAATAGAAACCTCAATCATTTGTCAGGCTTAATTTCGAAGAGATGCAGAGGGGACCGGTGAGCTGTGTCTTCTTCAGCCTCTCCGGCTCTCAGTAAGTGATGGCCCTGCCTCAGAACGAAGCGCAACCAAATGCAAATGTTGATTTGCGCGGGCTGGCTAATTCCCTGCGCCATGCTCGCTGGCTTCAGTCTAATTGCGCTTGTACCGCCGCAAATGGTTCTCTAGGAGCCGGCGCCGCTAGGCAGCTCAAGTGAGGGAGAGGTGGAGGAAGAGAAGGTGGGGGGGGGGGGTGAGAAAGCAAATCCGCCTTCCCATCAGCACTTAATGATTGTGGATATTAAGAGCGAGCCCTGCGCTCCCTGTTTTTGCCAAGTCTATCCATCCAAATGGAGTTTCCTTGAGTGTAACTTACTTCGTCATTTTGGCACATCTCTGCCCGTCAAAACCTGGGTTAATAACACTGTTTTCTTATGCGATATATGGATATGAAGTTTTATGAGTTTGCATGCTCAGTCAGTTAATGTACATTTAATGTTTGTGTGTTTTTGTGTGTTTTCGACTGAACATTTTTATGCGCCTATTTTCCAGTTTTCAGGGTCAGTCATCCAAACCGAAACAGAATGTTCAGATATGGATTAATGTGGAAGTAACACTCAATTATACCACTGCGTCCTGTTGGCTTAGTATCATAACGTCGACAGAGGGACGTTATACTTTTAACTCTTCCCTCTCTCCAGATCACTCAGGAAGAAGGTGAGTTCATGGTCACCTTTCCCTACGGCTACCACGCCGGTTTCAACCACGGCTTCAACTGTGCCGAGTCCACCAACTTTGCCACCCTGCGCTGGATCGACTACGGCAAGATGGCAACGCAGGTGGGTCAATGCACACTCGACCAGACGGTCACCTCAGTGTCCCCTACAAAACACACAGCACTGTAACGGAACGCCATTTGAAGTTGCATATGGACGGGTGTAGTTGGGGGCGTTTGCAGCTCGATTTAGCGTGACGCCATCGTCCCTTAGCCCTGAAGTTAGCGTTCGCCTTGACTAAAGCTAGCTTTAAGTAGTATTTGCGTTTGCGGACCGCTAGTGTAGATTGAAATCCATGTGTTGTACTCTGCTACGCATGCCACCTGTCTTCTCATACACAATCATGCAATTGCATACTTGGAATACCGGTTCCACAGCCCAGTGCTCACACAAGCTGTTTTACGCCCTGAGCATGAGGTAATCGGCGCGTGTTTCTGTGTGTAGCGTGTTTATCGTGTGGCAAAGGGGACCCGCGTCACAGGATCATCTGTAAGCTGTGTCACGTCGCCGGTTTCTTCTTCCCTCTCCTTTGTGATCTCCTTTTTCTATTCATGTCTTACTCTCCTCTCACAGAAGGCAAACTAGGTCATTTATTTATTTTAATTTTTTTTGCTGTTCATATTTTTTAAAATGTATTCTTGCACTTTGTGGATTTGTTCTGGGCTTTACCTGTAAGGGACGCGCGCGCGCGTAAACACACACACACACGCACACACACGCACACACGCACGCGCGTAAACACACACGCATATGATGCGACACACAGTCCCTTTTTGTCTCTGCTTGGCTGCGTGTCAGAGTTACGAGGTTGCCAGTTCAGTGTGCTGCGGTAGTGGGCACCGCTCTCTCTGTGCGGCCAACTGTTTTTAAGAACCAGAGGGCTACTAGAAGCCCCTCTCCTCCCCACACGGTCTCTCTGACGTACTTAACCCAGACCCTTCTCAGCGCTGGTCACATTCCACTGGCCAGGGAGCCCTCCCTCACAGTTCTGTCTGAATTTGATAGAGACGAATTGGTCAGCTTTGCCCTCCATTTTGTGTCAGCGAGTTGACAGGCTGCTCCGGAAAGTGCCAGAGCAATGTGAAAGAAAGAACAGCTTGGGCACCAAGAAAGCCATATGTTGTTGTTTTCTCTCTCTCTCTCTCTCTCTATCTCTATCTCTATCTCTATATCTCTCTATATCTCTCTCTATATCTCTCTCTCTATCTCTCTCTCTCTCTCTCTCGGATTCGTCTGTCCACTCCTTTTCCCATCTTTCGTTCGTTCCCCTCCGTCCTCTCTGCCAAGCTCTACTCTCTTCCTCTTGACGCGGCAGGGAAGATGGTCCTTCGAGCAGGATCTGTCACTTTGGACTGTGTGGCTTGTTGCAAGTTTCCTGTCTACTAAAGCTGAGAGGCTGTAATAGCTGACCCATCTGTCCGCGGAACTGCATTAATAGAAACCAAGACTGTTCTGCCTGGTTGTAGCTACATTTAGCTAACCCTAACCCTTTTCCTAACCTTAACCTAATTCTCCTAACTTGAACATGAATTCTCCTAAACTGTTACAAAAAAGTCACCCCTGCTCGTCAAAACTGGTAGACCTGCCCTGGGGGGCAGTGTGAGTATCCACTAATGCGATACAGCCGTCCTCTTGTTTTTAGTAGTCCCCTTGCAGTCACTCAGGTGGGCTATGTTTGTTCACAGAGCAATGATACCGTGCTACCCTTATCTCATTGTAGCCTCCCAAGGCAGTGTCAATGTAAACCCAAAATGCCTCTATTTTTCACGCCTTGTGCGCAAAGAGCAACGCTGAATAAACAGGCGAGACACTACACGACAGTGGCGCCAATTCCCTGTGGGCCCCAAGAACAGAGTGTTGTGAATGGACGTTCATCACGCTGTATGAATAGAAGATTCATTTCCCTTCCTTTCATCTTTCAAAGAGAATTGCAGATGACTCACTCTCCGAATAGTGATATTTGTTTGCGTACGCTTGTTTGTTTGGGGTTAGAGCTGATGGGCTTTGATAAGGAGTGCTGAAGACTAAAGCATTATCGTCGTTGTTGTGTGTGTGTGTGTGTGTGTGTGTGTGTGTGTGTGTGTGTGTGTGTGTGTGTGTGTGTGTGTGTGTGTGTGTGTGTGTGTGTGTGTGTGTGTGTGTGTGTGTGTGTGTGTGTGTGTGTGTGCGCGTGCGTGTGCGCGCGCGCGCTCTAGGCCGGGAGCGTTTCACTACACCCGCAATAACATCTGCTAAATATGTGTATGAGACCAATGGCGTTTGATTTGATTTTGAGCAGGCTGTAGACAAAGTGTGTGTATTGTCATTTCACTTCTTATTGTGTGATGATACCGGGCTGAACTGACAACAGACTGCCATGTTAATATCTGGTGGCTCCGACTAGACAATCGGTGCACGGCGGCAGGAGCCAACGCCGTCTGTCTGACGCGTCACTGAATCTGACTTCGCCCACTAAGTTGTGGCCAAATAAGCTGACTGCTTCCTTCATACAATATGCATGACAGTGTTAGCGTTTTGTTTTTGAGCTTTCCCCAGAAAACCACTGTCGTTCCTCTACCTGCTCGGTTTGGCTCAGTAAAGTTTCCTAAATGATTTTTCAAACAAATGGAGTTTGTCTCGTCCTGTTGAATGTTTGTTTTTCCTCCTGGGAGTCTGTGCGCGCCCTAATGCCAGGTAAAGTCCAGTAGGAAACTTGAAGGATGCTCTCCTATGGGTGCAGACGAGAGGACAAAGACAGTACAGTACACTACAGATGTAGTGTACTGTTGTCATCAAACGAGGGGTGCGAATGTGGTGCGATGGGGAGCGAGCAAGTCATTATTTGAGTTTGCCTGGTTTGGCGTCCATGTGCGTTTTTAATGGAAGAGCTCGTAAGCAGGGTCTCTGCAACTGAGGCTGGCGGGCAAACACACACACACACACACACACTTCTGAAACATACCACATGTGATTTAATCACACACCTCCACACAGCAAATAAAAACGCTCACTTACAAACTTCACACGGTCACTATTTCAAATCAAATTTTATTTGTCACATACACATGGTTAGCAGATGTTAATGCGAGTGTAGCGAAATGCTTGTGCTTCTAATTCCGACAATGCAGTAATAACCAACAAGTAATCTAGCTAACAATTCCAAAACTACTGTCTTATAGACACAAGTGTAAGGGGATAAAGAATATGTACATAAAGATAAATTAATGAGTGATGGTACAGAGCGGCATAGGCAAGATACAGTAGATGGTATTGAGTACAGTATATACATATGAGATGAGTATGTGAACAAAGTGGCATAGTTAAAGTGGCTAGTGATACATGTATTACATAAAGATGCAGTAGATGATGTAGAGTACAGTATATACGTATGAGATGAATAATGTAGGGTATGTAAACATTATATTATAGCATTGTTTAAAGTGGCTAGTGATATATTTTATATAATTTCCCATCAATTCCAATTATTAAAGTGGCTGGAGTTGAGTCAGTGTGTTGGCAGCAGCCACTCAATGTCAGTGGTGGCTGTTTAACAGTCTGATGGCCTTGAGATAGAAGCTGTTTTTCAGTCTCTCGGTCCCAGCTTTGATGCACCTGTACTGACCTCACCTTCTGGATGATAGCGGGGTGAACAGGCAGTGGCTCGGGTGGTTGTTGTCCTTGATGATCTTTATGGCCTTCTTGTGACATCGGGTGGTGTAGGTGTCCTGGAGGGTAGTTTGCCCCCGGTGATGCGTTGTGCAGACCTCACTACCCTCTGGAGAGCCTTACGGTTGTGGGCGGAGCAGTTGCCGTACCAGGCGGTGATACAGCCCGACAGGATGCTCTGGATTGTGCATCTGTAGAAGTTTGTGAGTGCTTTTGGTGACAAGCCGAATTTCTTCAGCCTCCTGAGGTTGAAGAGGCGCTACTGCGCCTTCTTCACAATGCTGTCTGTGTGTTTCAGTTTGTCTGTGATGTGTACGCCGAGGAACTTGAAACTTACTACCCTCTCTACTACTGTTCCATCGATGTGTATAGGGGGGTGTTCTCTCTGCTGTTTCCTGAAGTCCACAATCATCTCCTTAGTTTTGTTGACGTTGAGTGTGAGGTTATTTTCCTGACACCACACTCCGAGGGCCCTCACCTCCTCCCTGTAGGCCGTCTCGTCGTTGTTGGTAATCAAGCCTACCACTGTTGTGTCGTCCGCAAACTTGATGATTGAGTTGGAGGCGTGCGTGGCCACGCAGTCGTGGGTGAACAAGGAGTACAGGAGAGGGCTCAGAACGCACCCTTGTGGGGCCCCAGTGTTGAGGATCAGCGGGGTGGAGATGTTGTTGCCTACCCTCACCACCTGGGGGCGACCCGTCAGGAAGTCCAGTACCCAGTTGCACAGGGCGGGGTCGAGACCCAGGGTCTCGAGCTTGATGACGAGCTTGGAGGGCACTATGGTGTTAAATGCCGAGCTGTAGTCGATGAACAGCATTCTCACATAGGTATTCCTCTTGTCCAGATGGGTTAGGACAGTGTGCAGTGTGGTTGAGATTGCATCGTCTGTGGACCTATTTTGGTGGTAAGCAAATTGGAGTGGGTCTAGGGTGTCAGGTAGGGTGGAGGTGATATGGTCCTCTCTCAAAGCACTTCATGATGACGGAAGTGAGTGCTACGGGGCGGGGCGGTAGTCGTTTAGCTCAGTTACCTTAGCTTTCTTGGGAACAGGAACAATGGTGGCCCTCTTGAAGCATGTGGGAACAACAGACTGGGATAGGGATTGATTGAATATGTCCGTAAACACACCAGCCAGCTGGTCTGCGCATGCTCTGAGGGCGCGGCTGGGGATGCCGTCTGGGCCTGCAGCCTTGCGAGGGTTGACACGTTTAAATGTTTTCCTCACGTCGGCTGCAGTGAAGGAGAGACCGCATGTTTTGGTTGCGGGCCGTGTCAGTGGCACTGTATTGTCCTCAAAGCGGGCAAAAAAGTTATTTAGTCTGCCTGGGAGCAAGACATCCTGGTCCGTGACGGGGCTGGTTTTCTTTTTGTAATCCGTGATTGACTGTAGACCCTGCCACATACCTCTTGTGTCTGAGCCGTTGAATTGAGATTGTGTAGGGTTTACTTGGCTAAAGCCTTGTACATTTCCTTGTACATTTCCGCTTTAGATGGACTTCCATGACTCTGGTCAAAGTTCACTAAGATGTGACTGTTGTTTGTCTCGCCATAACACTGTCATGCGCGGTATAAGAGAGCATGTTCGCTGTTACAAAACGCAGCTTGTTTCGTGTCTAGTAAAATATTAATATGTGCCATTTAGCAAAGTGGTTCCCAAACTGTGGGGCGTAAGGGGGGAGGCACCAGGGTCTATAATTACCCCATTTTCTCATCAATTTCGATCTTGTCTCATCGCTGCATCTCCCCAACCAGCTCAGGAGGCGAAGGCGCTTCTTAGCGCGGAGAAAACACTGTCGGAGGAAACACCGTTCAACTGACGACGGAGGTTAGCCTGCAGGCGCCCGGCCCGCCACAAGGAGTCATTGGAGCGCGATTAGCCAAGTAAACCCTCCCCTGCCAAACCCTCCCCTAACACGGGCGATGCAGGGCCAATTGTGCGCCGCCCTATGGAACTCCCGATCACGGCCTGGAATCAGCCTGGGATCGACCCCAGGTCTGTGGTGATGCCTCTAGCACTGCGACGCAGTGCCTTAGACCGCTGCGCCACTCGGGAGGCCCGCCGGGGGTCTTTTTTATAGGAACACAGTCCCGGCTTCCAACTTACTCTTGAAAGTTGTAATAGTAGAATGCAAAAGGTGCAATTCTTGAAATTGGCTAGTGAATCATCGGTCCTGTCATGTCAGTCACTGCAGTCCTTAGACCTATTTATAGCTTGTCAGCAATGTCCAGATGAACTAGCCCATGTCAGCCCCCCAAAAAAAAAAAACGTAGATATTGTTTTAATTTTTGTGTCACTCAAATATCACACGAATACACATTAGACATGACAAAATGTGTAGAATTGCAAGAAAATGTGCTTTATAACTGCAAAATGTTACTTGCACCCCAAGACATTGTGTAGAACTTCTCTCCACCAGCAAGATGGGCGTGAAAAGTTTGTGTCACGAATAGTGCTTGTACCCATAGAAACAGATGTGGCACACACAGGGGGAGCAGGCTGTTCCCAAATGCTGGAAGGGGAATCACAAATATTGGGATTTTTAAACAGGAGCTCTGTCAGTCACTGCTGCCAATGGGACCGGAGAACGTAAACGTCCAGACCTATTTAGTGAAGGATGACAGATGGAACCAGAGAGGTTGAGTGGCGGAATTTTAAGCGCTCCCCTAACGTTGGATATTATTCTAATAGGGGGCGACATTGCCTCAGGACTTCTTCTACGATCATTAAACTTCATTAAGATATAAAGTGAAGTAGGCTATAGGGCTCATTGGTTAGAAGGCCTTGGGGTCACTCGTTGTTTTGGAGACATTTTGTACATTTCCAAATGCATTTTCATCCGATAATGAAGTCATCTAAGCATAGCATGTACTGCCCCCTCTAACCCACCCCTCTCGGAAATGGTACATTTATACATTTCCCTTAATAGTTTTATACGACAGAAATGTGATCCTTTTGGTTCCTACTTCCTCTGGTGCGCTTCTTAATATGTTCCCCCATTCCCAACACAGCCGCCAGTGCAAAGAGACACATTTATCCCCTTTTCATTTGTGTTGTGGTTTATCGCACCTATTCCTCTGTTCCAGGTGACGTTTTTATGAAAGTCCCCAATCTGACCATGGTAACCAGCCGCCTTTTTCCTTCATCCGTCGCCACCCCCCCCTTCTTTCATCCCTCAAGTGCTGCCTAGATGAGATGTAGTGTGTGGATATTGGTTTGCAGTGTGGGGGGGGCTAGCTCTTGTTGTTGTGGTTATTACTAACCCCCCACCACCACAACCACTTCCCTCCTCTCCATCCAGTAACTCTCCCTCACTCGCGCTCTCTTCCCCTTCCTTCCTTCCACTTGTTCTGCCTGTCTCTGTCTGAGGCGCGGCAGGCCTGAAGAATGTTCCCAGTAATTGAACATAAGGCCTCTCAGCGCAGCTCAGGAAATAAGGCAGAAATATAATACACCTACCGGGGCCCAAAAAGAAAATTAGTTTTATTTTCATCTCTTGCTCTCTTTCCATTTCCCCTCTCTCACCATCTCTCTCCTCTCCTTCTCTCTCTCTCCATCCATCCATCCATCCATCCATCCATCCATCCATCCATCCATCCATCCATCCATCCATCCATCCATCCATCCATTCCCCCTCACAATTTCTCTCTCTCTCTCTCTCTCTCTCTCTCTCTCTCTCTCTCTCTCTCTCTCTCTCTCTCTCTCTCTCTCTCTCTCTCTCTCTCTCTCTCTCTCTCTCTCTCTCTCTCTCTCTCTCTCTCAAACGCCTATTTCCTTCCATTGCAAGTAAAAATATGCCATTGTCACCCATTTAGTGGCATTTTGAGATATCTTTATATCGTGCGTTTGAACTCTTTCTTTTTATTTTATGGAGGGAACTCAAATGAATGCTATGAATTTAAATTTACTGGCTGTATAGTCCTGTTCAGTTAGACTTGATGCCACAAGTTCAGATTTCCTCTTGTTTGAAAAGTCTATTTATTTAAGTTTATTCATGTTTCCTGTCCCTTGTGAAAGCTCCCATTTTCAGTTTAACTGGATATAAATCCTTGAGGATTTGAGCCTATGATCCTAGTTTATTTCAACCTGTAAATCTGTAATGCTGAAATCTGTTCAACCCCATTGGCCAGTGACTGTTAGGATCCTGAATAGGAACCTATTGAGAGTTCTGTTTTTTTTTTCACCGCCTAGCAGTAGTCAATGTCGACTTTGCGGCATTCTTTGATGTACCGTATACTCTCTTTTTACTTCGGGTAATTGAAATCTCTAGCGGACATAGAATTCAAGGTCAAAGTGTCACCCCCACAGAACCAATTTTGTCTGGATTTAGTATATTCTCGGTGAAACACACTAAAGAAGGATTTTGACCGAAATGTCTGTGTGTAAGGTTTTTGCTGCTGCAACAAAGGAAATCATAAAAACTTTTTTTTATAGATATTGATATTGGATTGTGTCTACTTTGTGTGAACCTCCCCTCCTTTCTCATTGCTTTATCTACCCGCCCCCCTCTCTATTCCGCAGTGTTTCCACATTGTGTGGATAATAAAGTTTTTCTCATTCCAATCCCCCTCCCCACAGTGTACGTGTCGTAAGGACATGGTGAAGATCTCCATGGACGTGTTCGTACGCTGCCTGCAGCCCGAGCGCTATGAGCAGTGGAAACAGGGCAAGGACGGCACCGTGCTGGACCACCAGCGACCCACCACCCTCAACAGCCCCGAGCTGGAGCACTGGAGGGCCAACCGGGTCACTTACCGGGAGAAGCTGCTCCAGAGGTGAGGGGAGACAGACGGACCGACAGCACAATTACAGAAGAATTACTATACAATTTAATTTCATAACCCCCCCCAGGGTCAATACGAAGGGCATCATTGGCCGTACAAGAGCATAATTGCATACCACATACTGTCCATTCATACTAAGAGATGGAATGACGAGGGTTAGGGAAAAACTGACCCTGGTAACAGGGCACTCTGAGCTACAGTATATGAATAGTGTTTTTGCGGTGACCCCATTACCGCTGCACTGGCAGTCATGAGTCACGACCGCAGTCAAATTCCAGGTGACCGTTGAGTCACGGTAATCTCCTCTTATGCACTCTGGACATGTGTTGGTTGTACCCAACTCGCTAAACGACCATCAGGTCACTAATGGCCTGGCACTCAGGGCTCTTTTTCCCCACTAACCACTCTGACATCAATGCAAATGCAATCTAAAAATCACATCAAACACTTATCATCAAAAACAGTATCATGCTTTTAAAACGCGCCTCACTGCGATGGATCAATTTGAAGAAAGAAGTTCAGCGACAGGTTGAGACCGAGTGGGGAGAAACGTGGACGTTGTCGAAGAACCGAACACAACGACATGGACAGCGCTTTCCGAGGCGATGATTCATCCAGGACACTCATGTGCACATTAGCCCTGAAGCATAGCATAGGCCTGTATATGAGTCCATGCCCCCCAAATAAACAACAACCATGAATTAAAATGGTGATTGTGCCGTTATACAATACATAGCCTACTGGCATATTACAGAAGGCAGAAAACCATTCAAAAACTGATTTTAAGATATCTTCGGTACAT